>NW_007744151.1:3774-11661 GCF_000696425.1 Galeopterus variegatus
AAAGATATTTAAAACATCCAAATAAAAATTCCAGAAGACAATACCTTTAATAACAATCATAAATTTAAATTGATTAAATTCCCCACTCAAAAAACAAACTGGCTGAATAAAGTGAAAAGCTAGACCCAACTACATACTATCTACAGGATGCTCACTTCACCTGCAATGACACACATGTGCTAATAGTGAAGGGATGGAGAAAAATATACCACTCAAATGGAAATCAAATATGAGCAGTAGTAACTATTTGTATAATGGATAAGATAGACTTTAAATCAAAAACTATAAAAAGAGACAAGGAAGGCTATTATATAATGATAAAGGGATCTATCCAGCAAGAAGACATAATAATAAAAGATATACATACATACATACATATATATATATATATATATGTATATATATATATATATATATACCCCCAACATCAGAGCACCAAGACATATAAAGCAAACACTAATAGACCTAAGGAAAGAGACCCAAATATGATAATAGTTGGGGATATGAACACCCCTCTCTCAACATTGCACAGATCATCTGGGCAACAAATCAACAGAAAAATACAGGATTTAAATTACACATTAGACCAAATGAACTTGGCAGATACCTACAGAACATTTCATCCAATGAACTCAGAATATACATTCTCCTCATCAGGCAGTGGAACATTCTCCAGTATAGACCACAAGTTATGTCATAAATCAAGGCCTCAACAGAATTTTTTTAAAAATTGAAATCATTTAAAGTATTTCTCAGACTACAATGGATTAAAACTATAAATCAATAACAAGCAAAACTCTGGAAACTATACAAACACATGGAAATTAAACAGCATGGTCTCAAATAACATATGGGCCTCATAAGTAATTAAACAGAATATCAAAAAATTTCTCAAAACTAAGGAAATAAAGACACATCACACCAAAAGCTGGGCGATGCTGCAAAAGCAGTTCTAAGAGGGAAATTTAGTACAATAAACATTTACATCAAAAGAATAGAAAGATTTCAAATAAACAACCTAATGCTACACCTCGAAGAACTAGAAAAACAAGAACAATCCAACCCCCAAATTAGTAGATGGAAAGAAATAATTAAGAACAGAACTAAATTAAATAGAGACCCAAAATGTGATACAAAAGATCAACAAAAAAAGTTTGGTTTCTTGAGAAGAAAAACAAAATAGAGAAACCAGTAGCTAGGCTAACTATAGAAAGAAGAGAGAAGACCCAAATAACAAAAATTAGAAATGAAAAAGGAAACCTTACAACCAATACCACAGAAATACAAAAAGTCGTTAGAGATTATTAAAAACAACTATATGCTGACAAATTTGAAAACCTGGAAGAATTGGATAAATTTCTGGACACATTCAAACAACCAAGACTGAACCTAGAAGAAATAGAAAACATTAACAGACCAATAACAAACAACGAGATTGAAGCAGTAATCAGCAGTTTCTCAACAAAGATAAGCCCAGGACAGGATGGCTTTACTGTTGAATTCTACCAAGCCTTTAAAGAAGAATTAGTACCAATTCTCTTCAAACTATTCCAAAAAATTAAAACAGAGGCCACTCTCCCAAACTCATTGCATGAGGCCAGCATCACGCAGATACCAAAACCAGACAAAGACACAACAATAAAAAATAAAACTATAGGCCAGTATCTTTGATGAACACAGAAACAAAAATCTGCAATATTATATTAGCAAATAGAATACAGCAACAAATAAAAAAAAATAGATGCCACAATCTAGTGGGATTCATCCCAATTACATGTCACAGTCTAGTGGGATTCATCCCAGGGATGCATGGATGGTTCAACAAATGCAAGTCAATAAATGTAATACACCACCACATCCACAAAATCAAGCACCAAAACCATGTGATTATCTCAATAGACACAGAAAAAGCATTTGACAAAATTCAACACCCCTTCATGATAGAGACTATCAGCAAATTAGTTATGGAAGGCAAGTATCTCAACACAGTAAAAGCCATATATGACAAACCCACTGCCAATATCATCGTGAATGGAGAAAAGCTGAAGGCTTTTGCCTTAAGAACAAGGACAAGGCAAGGAAGTCCACTCCCACCACTCCTATTTAGCACAGTGTTAGAGCATTCACCAGAGCACTCAGGAAAGAGAAAGAAATAAAGGGCATCCAGATTGGAACAGATAGTCAAATTGTCCCTGTTTGCAGATGACATGATCCTATATGTAGAAAAGACTAAAGACTCTACAAAAAAAAAAAAAAAAGAAAAACTCTTAGATTTGATAAATGATTTAAGTAAAGTTCCAGGATACAAAATAAACACACAAAAATCAGTACTATTTTAATATTCCAACAGTGAGCTAGCAGAAAAAGAAATCAAGAAAGCAAGCTCATTTACAGTAGTCACGAAAAAATAAATAAATGAATGAATAAATAAAATACTAAGGAATAAGTTTAACTCAGGAGGTGAAAGATCTCTACAATGAGAACTACAAATCACTACAGAATGTAATTAAAGAGGCCACATAAAGATGGAAAGTCATTCTGTGCACTTGGACTAGAAGAGTTAACATTGTGAAAATGTCCATACTACCAAAGTGATCAACTGATTCAATGTAATCCCCATCAAAATACCAATGACATTCTTAACAGACATAGAAAAAACAATCCTAACATTGATATGGAACAACAAAAGACCCTGAAGAGCCAAAACAATCCTGAACAAAAAATAAATCAGAGTCATTACACTAACTGACCTCAAATTATACTACAAAGTTATAGCAAGCAAAACAGCATGGTACCGGCAGAAAAACCAATGGAAAAGAATAGAGAACCCAGAAATCAACCAAAATACTGACAGCCAACTGATCTTTGACAAAGACACCAAGAACATATTTTGGGGAAAAGACTGCCTCTTCAATAAATGATGCTGGAAAAACTGGACATCCACATGTAGAAGAAAGAAACTAGACCTGTACCTCTCACCATATACCCATATTAACTCAAAATGGATTAAAGAATTAAATATAAGACCTGAACTTATAAAATGACTAAAAGCAAACTTAGGGGAAAGACTTCAGGAAGTAGGACTGGGCAAAGATTTTATGAATAAAACCCCAAAAGCACATGCAACAAAAGGAAAAATAAATGGGATTATATCAAACTAAAAAGCTTCTCCATAGCAAAAGTAACAGTACAGCCAAAAGACAACCTACAGAGTGGGACAAAATATTTGCAAACTAAGCATCTGACAAGGTATTAATATTCTGAATATAGGAGGAACTCATACAACTTCTCAGTAAAAAACAAATAACGCAATTAAAAATGGGCAAAGGAGCTGAATAGGCATTTCTCAAATGAAGATATACAAATGTCCAACAGACACATGAAAAAATGCTCAGCATCACTCAGCATCAGAGAAATTCAAATCAAAACCACACTGAGTTATCCTCTCACCCCAGTTAGACTGACTGTTATCAAAATGACAGAGAATTACAAATGCTGGTGAGGATGCAGAGAAAGGGGAACCCTCCTATACTGTTTGTGGGACTTTAAATTGGTGCAGCCATTACAGAAAATGTTATGGATGTGTCTCAAACAACCACATATAGAACTGCCATATGATCCAGCAACTCCACTGCCAGGTAGATACCCAAAAGAATGTAAATCATCATGTTGAAAGGATACCTGCACTCCCATGTTTATTGCAGCTCTATTTACAATAGCCAAGAGTTGGAGCCAGCTTAAATGTCCATTGTCAGATGACTGGATAAGGACAATGTATTATGTTTACACAATGGAATACTAATCTGCCATAAAAAAAAAGAATGAAATACTGCAGTTCACGGCAACATGGATGAAATTAGAGAAAATTAATTTAAGAGAAATAATCCAGGCATAGAAAGAGAAATACCACAGGTCCTCATTCATAAGTGGGAGTTAACTGATTAATTAAACTTAAAAAGAATGTAGGATACAACAATCACAATGATACATTGACCTTTCAAAAGGAGGAAACAGAACTGAGGTTATTAGAGGTAGGAAATGGGGATGGGAGGGTAAGGGAGGTATTGGTAATGAACCATGAAAATCGATTACACTGTATAATGTTGAATATACTAATTATCCTGATTTGAGCATCACATATAGCATACCGGTATTGATATGCAAGTCTGTATCCCACAGATATGTACAATCAGTTGATGTACAATGTTTCAATAAAAAAATTAAATATGAACAGTAAAAAATATGAACTTACTTTTAAATATTATTCTAATTATTATTTCACATACTAGAACTTACAGTGAACACAATATGCATTTTTTCAAACCAAGGCTTAAAATCATATTCTAAGTATTTCTCTAATTTTTAAAATTTAAAGCACATCTCTAATTTTAGAATTTTACATATTATCATCAAAAACTTAGCAATACATGAGTCTATGTATTAAACATACATTTAATAAAATAAAAACTTTGACAATACATATATTTAAAAATGACCTATAGACTATATAATTTTCTATCATTAAAACAATGGATTTATTAAAAGCAATAATATTAGAAAAATGGCTATTCTCAAAGTAGTGATAAACTGCTTGGTCTACTCTCAAGTATACTAATTAAACAAAATATTTTTATACTGCATCTAGGATTTAGGGAAATATAAGAATTGTATTTTATTTCTGCTTCAGATGAAAGGTGAATCAAAATATTCATTTCACAGCACTTTATAAAAATAGAGCTTATTAAGCTTATCACTGATGTTTGATATTAATGTATAACATTTTAAAACATTATTAATTTTGTACCAGTCATTGTTTTACAACTTACATAATTATGAGAAAAAATGTTTAGCTAATTTTAAATAATTGTACAAAAAATGGTTGGTGTCCATGGACAAAAAAACAAAACATTAGAAATTTAACATTAGAAATTGTCTTTCTATCAAAAATCTTTTGTAACTGTGAGGAATTACTACATGTAGAGAAGGACTGAGGGAACTTTCTCATTTTAAAATTTTTCCTCTTCTAATCTTCACAATTCCTAACAAGCACATACATTACTGAGAAGGTTATCATCCTTAGAAGAGAAACATATTTCTCATCTCATTCTTCCTTGAATTAAGTCACACATCAATAACTACCTCTTTGGGTATCTTGAAATTCTAACTTGTTAAACCTGCATCCACAGAAGTTTTATATATTTGAATTTACTTTTATTTCTATTGATCTGTTATATATTTTCATTTTACATTTTGTCATAGAGAGCCTTATAGTATTTTCTTAGTCATATAACAAGCACTATTTTATCAATATCACTGTTACCTACACATAAGCTATTATTGTTAATATTAAGACATGATATGTTTCTTTATTTAAATTCTATAGTAAGGAATTAAGTCAGAGTCATTTTTCTCAAACTTCACTCTGATGGAACTTAGTCTATTAAATTGCCTCTATTAGTATAGCAAGTGAAAAATACTGATATCTCATGTGGAAAGTACTGATCTTATGAATATTTTTCTCTTAATGGCATATGGCATATGAGAACAAACCTATAAAGAAACTTGAACTTTTATGTGTAAGAAAGTACTTGCTTTTTTAATCTTCATACCTGTTAAGAACTAAAGCACAGTTATTAAATAACACAGATTATTTTAGCAAAGGCCTTTATTCTCCCACTTGGACGTGGCATGTCTTCCTTAACTTAATTTAGATTCTCTGAGTCCACTTATCATCTAGAAAGAACTGGCACTAACTAATGGGATGATTTCTAACTGTTATGCATAGCGTGCTTCAGTGACATTCATTTTGAGAATATCTCCTTTTAGAGAGAAGAAGATATTAGAGCAATTACATTGTGTTTATTGTCTTCTCTGTCCATTGAAAATTGATTGACTTTTCTTTAAGTAGTAAACAAGTGTCTTAGTCCATTTCTATTGTGTATAACAAAATACACGGAACTGGGTGATTTATAAAGAAAATAAAATTTATTGCTCACCGTTTCTGAGGCTGGGAAGTCCAAAGGTCCTGGTAACACATCTGGTGAGGGTCTTGGTGGGGGCTTTACAGAAATGCATGGTCACATATGCATGGTCATATGGTGAGAATGGCAGAGCAGAGAGAGCAAGAGACCAACCTCTTCTTTCGCTTTCCTTTTAAAGCCTTCAGAAAGAACCAAGCCGCTGACCACCATTATTAATCCATTCACTAGGGCATGATCCTACAATCTAGTCACCTCCCTAAGGCCCCACCTTTCAATTATTGTAATAGAATTTCCCACCCTTCCAGCAGTCATGGTGGGGGCCAAGTTTCTAATACATAAAACTTTAGGGACACTAAGCTCCAATGAGTTTGGGGGAGGGGAGACAATCCATTACAACAGGTAATTATTACAGTCTTCTTGTTCTAAAAGTTGAAGTCCAAAATTCTAGGTGGTTAACACCTTAAGTTGGTTAGAATGAGTTGAGATGAATAACAGGAGTCATGAATCTGAGTAACAGCTGAAGAAGCTCCATGAAGTAGACATGCCAGAGGATTAAAACTTTTATTCACAGGATAAGCTGGAATTTCTGGCCTTGTATTGTCATCTTATTTTTGTGGTGACTTATTTTTGTGGCTGATACTTCATGTAGTCTTTAACCTTTATGGCACAGAAAGTTCTTTGCCAAAGTCTCTCATGGAAACACACACACACATATTATTAATACTGGACAATATTTTAATTTTAAATTATGTAATAACTAAACATTTTGCTACTGAATTGCAACTAAGTATAGTAGAATGTTAATTAGGTATACTAATTTATGTCTAAGAAGAAAGACTCTAAATTTGGTGGTTTGCTTTTCCACATAATGTTGAGCAATAGCTAGGTGAGAGGAATCTTTTATAAATTGACCTGGAAAAGAATTGCACTCCTCTGTCAATATATTGGGTTTTGGGTGACTGAAACATAAAAGTGTATCTACTGAGAATATGTTTGCTGGATTGAAATGGCAAGTCTTTATCCTATTTTAAAATACCTATTGTTCCAAATACTAATATATGTTTTACTTTTAAATAAACTTTGGAACAAAGGACATTAAATGGAAACAAAAGTCCTATGGTAATTCGCAGTCCTAGTTTTAATTTTTTTGCGGAATCTCCGCATTGTTTTCCATAATGGCTGCACCATTTTATCTTCCTACCAACAGTGTACAAAAGCTCTAATTTCTCCACATCCTTGCCAATACTTGTTTTTCTGTTTTGTTTTATTTTTGTTTTTTGATTATAGCCATCCCAACAGGTGTGAGGTGATATTCCAGCATGGTTTTGCTTTGCATTTCCCTTACTATTAGTGCTGTTGAGCATCTTTTTATACACCTGTTGGAAATTTGTATGTCTTCTTTGAAGAAATATCTGTTCAAGTTCTTTGCCATTTTTCAGTTAGTTTATTTGATTTTATTGCTATTGAGCTACCATATAACCCAGCAATCTCACTTGTGCATATTTATCAAAAACCATTGAAATCAGATTCTTAAAGGTATATTTTACTCCCATGTTTATCACAGCATTATTTACAATAATCAGGATGTGAAAACAATTTAAACATCCACAACAGATGACTGGATAAAGAGAATGTGGTATAAAACTACAATGAATTATTATTCAGCCTTAGAGAAAGAGAAAATTCTGCCATATGCAACAAGATGGATAAACTTTGAGGACATTATGACAAGTGAAATAAGACAGTCACATAAGTACAAATAACATGATTCCACTTCTATGACATATATAAAATAGTCAAACTAATAGAATCAGAGAGTAGAATGGGGATTGCCAAGGGCTGGAGAGAAGGAGAAATGAGGAGTTGCTGTCGAACTGGTATAAAGTTTCAGATATGCAAGATGAGT
>NW_007744151.1:12678-17270 GCF_000696425.1 Galeopterus variegatus
ATAGACTTTTAAAAGCCAGCAGTTCACCTTGGAAATTTCAATTTAGTTCAGAGTTACTTTATAATATGCTTTGCTTACTTATTTATTGTAAACTCTTTACATAAACTGTTATTTAATTTGTTGCTGTAATTTATGACCCATGTGATTATACATTTAAGATTAACTTGTTTATTAGAACAAATTTGAATAATACTGCTGATGTAAATGAAGTGCTGAATAAAATTATTTAACATCACCATATTCTTTAGGACCATATTTCTAAGTATATTTAATTTGTTCTAAATTTTAAATGGCTTTTGAAGATGTTGGCATTTTAATAGCTATTATTTATTTCTTGCTAGTAACTTTTTAAGTACTGTTTTAAAAAAAAACAATTTATGACTTTAGTACAGACTCAATTTAATTTTCATGAAATATACGTAAAATATCTTCATTTGGTTACCGAGTAGTTCTTCTGTAATAGTAATGCATGTGTACAATGCATAATGTGCAAACGGAACACTTTTTTGATAGACAAAACAACTGATAAAAGTCTACATTAAAATTATCCTGATATAAAAAATGTATTTTTGAAAAATATTCAATAATTCATATTTTTCTTTCATACAATATAAACCTACTATATTTAGTATACCCTATTAAGTATATATATAGTTGTGCTAAAATACATTCGTAACATTATTTAAATTATTAAAATATATACTAAGCTTAATTAAAAGTTATCAAAAATAAAGATAATATTAATAATATGCAATTTTTTTTCATTTCAGGCTTTAAAAAGTGTCAGTATGGTTTTCATACAGTTAAGAACATAAAGCTAATGTTAAGAAAGTCATTGTACCATTTTCTTCTTTTAAACTTTTATAAACAGCTTCAATTGGACTCCAGAACAGAGTACTAATCATTATTTTGTTATTATTAATGTTAATAATTATTAGATACATATGAGTCATAAACTGTGCTAAGAAAGTTTAATTGAAAAAATAAGTGTATACTATTTTATATTGTTGTCTTTATTTTGTTTAAAATAAGGTGTAATGCCATTATTAACAAAATTACAACATATTTTAGTTTACACCCATATTTATATAATTTCAAGATTATTGTGCTAATATTAATTGTTAGTGATTCATATATACAAGAATAGATTATTTAAACATGGAAGGTCCACATTTTAGAGGTTTAAAATATATTATGACCATATTATTACTATAGCATATAGTTGAGCATGCTAACAGCATATAATTTATTTTATCTGAATTCTTTGTGATGTTTGAAATTACCAGAAACCTCTTTGAATTAATTTTTAAATTATTTTACTTAATGGTGTATATTCTTTTCAGACAGACACGTAACTGAGAATAAGTCCATTGTATCACACGCAAGATGAGAATTTTGAAAAAATATCACAAATTGTTGAAATCTTTAAATATTTTGACCAAAAAAATTTACTTCTAGGAATTTATTTTATGATAAATTTAGTAGTTAAAATAATTACACATAAGGGTTTTAATTGTATATTACCCAAATATTCTATAATAAGGACTTGATTAAATATAGTATAGGAAGAATTTTGATAATGACCTTTAAGGAAATTAGGAAGCATGCTAGAGACTGAAAGAAAACATTTGCAATAGATACATTTAGCAAAAAAATTTGTCTTCAGAGTATATGTATGTATGTGAGTGTGTGTTTGTATGTGTATTGATGTCTGTGTTTATGATTTCATATCTATGAAATCCTAGAGTGGGAAAAAATTATTCTATAGTGGCTTGTGTTGCATAGGCTGATTGCTGGGGAGGTTGACAGTTAAGAGGCATGAGGGAACACTTAGGAATAAAGAAACTCTTTCACCCAGTTGTTCATCAATGGACATTTAAATTGGATAAGGAAAATGTGGTAAATATACACCATGGAACAGTACACAGCTATAAAAAAGAATGAAATTCTGCCATTCACGACAACATGGATGAACTTGGAGAAAATTGCGTTAAGTGAAATAAGCCAGGCACAGAAAAAGAAACACCACGTCTTCACTCTGAAGTGGAAGCTAAAACATAAATAAATAAATAGGAAAGAAAGAAAGAACAATCACAATAATATGTTGAATTTTCAAAAGGAGAGAACAGAACTACAGTTACTAGAGGTAGGAAAAGGAGAGGGAGGGGGATTAGCAAGAAATTGGTTAAACATCACAAAGAATGATTATATTTTATAAAGATGATTATATTAATTATTGTGATTTGATCATCACATATTTTACACAGGTATTGATATTCAATTCTGTACCCCACAAATATGCATAATCAATTATGTTTCAATAAAGGAAAAATATTCCTTAGAAACATGACATATTTAAATATTTAAAAATAAATTTTACATAGGTTTGTTAGAATAATAATAAAAATTCACTTATTTTACCCTTTTCTACTATATTATAGAAGTTTCCATATTTAAAACATTATTAGCACCTCTTAGGTAATTATCTCTAAAACAGTAGGGTTAAATTTAGACCAAATTATGCGATAGCTAAATAATAAAGTAAAATCTTTGGAAATAAGACGAAATCTTGATGTAAGTATATACATAATAATGATAATTCAATAAATCTTTCTATAATTTGGCATATTAAGAAGTGAAGCATTAGAAATATGGAGGAATTTAATAATATCAGCACCAAATATGAACATATATATTCATATATTTGTCTAGCTGTAATATATATACACTCAAACACACACACATTTAAAATTCTATTAACAGAAAAATATTTCTTTTATAGTCTAATAGAAAGTGTACAAAATTGTCTATAATTTTTGATGCATAAATACTTTTTAAATGGAGATTTTCCAGATCACTTCTAACTAAAAAAAACCTAGAAATCATCCATTTTGTAAAAATCATATATTTTTCCTCACATAAAACCCAATTAATT
Organism: Galeopterus variegatus; assembly: GCF_000696425.1. Lineage (NCBI taxonomy): Eukaryota > Metazoa > Chordata > Mammalia > Dermoptera > Cynocephalidae > Galeopterus > Galeopterus variegatus. Next base: position 15,614 of record NW_007744151.1, read on the forward strand.
GAAAATTTAGTTCACAGGCATTATAAAAACTTAAATACTTATTTCAAGAATAAAATAAAATCAGATTTACAAATTATCTAATAAATAATGAAATTTGCGTTATATTTCAAAACACATGGCACAGATCTAAAACTGATTCTGAGAATAACATGAAAATTTTAAGAATTTCATTAAATAGAAATATTTACTTATTTATTACACCAAAATATCAAAATATTTAAAAAGTCAAATGTAAAATGATTCAACTAACAACTGATAAACATTCAAATAAAGAAATANATTTACAAATTATCTAATAAATAATGAAATTTGCGTTATATTTCAAAACACATGGCACAGAACTAAAACTGATTCTGAGAATAACATGAAAATTTTAAGAATTTCATTAAATAGAAATATTTACTTATTTATTACACCAAAATATCAAAATACTTAAAAAGTCAAATGTAAAATGATTCAACTAACAACTGATAAACATTCAAATAAAGAAATACCAATGAGTCAACAAAATCACTTTCAGTTAAATTTGTTATGGAAGTTCTGACTAATAAAAATAGATTAAGAAATAAAATTATCAATACATTTTAGAAAAGTAGTTGTAATTTTCATATTTACTTTAATAGCATATTACAAGATTCCAAGATGGCGACGGGTCTGGAGCGGCCGTGCCAGGAGACAGCGTGATCCTGAGAACTGTGCGCTGTGATACCAGAGTACTAATTGCATTTCCAAGAGCAACAAAAAACGAATAAATCNACATGATTCCACTTCTATGACATATATAAAATAGTCAAACTAATAGAATCAGAGAGTAGAATGGGGATTGCCAAGGGCTGGAGAGAAGGAGAAATGAGGAGTTGCTGTCGAACTGGTATAAAGTTTCAGATATGCAAGATGAGTAAATTCTAGAATTCTGCTGTACAGCATTTTTCTTATAATTAACAAAACTGTATTGCACACACTAATTTTTTGAGGGTAGATTTCATGTTTAGTATTCTTACACTCCCCCAAATTATTTTCTTTTATGCATTATAATTTTCCAGGGCTTTGACTTAGCTAATTTTAACAAACTGTACAATTTATTTTTATTTAAGTGTTCAATTTTTACCAATTTGGCTATTAGAACTCTTTTTATATTAAGTGGAATTCCACAAATCATGAAGGAATCCTTCTACTTTCCTGTCTGAAACGTGGAACACATCATCTTTTAAGGAGATTTTGGCACTCTGAGAGGAAATTATTTTCAGAAATAAAAATATACAAAGTATTGATGTGTATTAGTGATTAGTGATGTGCACATTGGATAAACATTGCTCTAAAGCCACTTTTATGACCAATACTAGAAAAAAAATAGACTTTTAAAAGCCAGCAGTTCACCTTGGAAATTTCAATTTAGTTCAGAGTTACTTTACAATATGCTTTGCTTACTTATTTATTGTAAACTCTTTACATAAACTATTATTTAATTTGTTGCTGTAATTTATGACCCATGTGATTATACATTTAAGATTAACTTGTTTATTAGAACAAATTCGAATAATACTGCTGATGTAAATTAAGCGCTGAATAAAATTATTTAACATCACCATATTCTTAAGGACCATATTTCTAAGTATATTTAATTTGTTCTAAATTTTAAATGGCTTTTGAAGATGTT
>NW_007744152.1:0-1181 GCF_000696425.1 Galeopterus variegatus
CCCATAACTGAGCTAGACAGTGACTAAAAGGCATTCTCTGTAAAAGGTCACTTGGGACTGACAAGAAGACAGAAGAAACAGAAGCTGTCCGCTCATGACAGCAGAACAGGCTGAGGCTGGGAGAAAGAAAGCTGAACTTGAGAGCCTTTAGCTCAGAGAGGTGTTAAAGACTTGCTGAAAATGTCATTGTAAGCAGCAGCAGAGGATAAATGAGAACAGAAGGAGCTAGAAGGGGAAAAGACAGAGGCAGGAAAAATATGAAGAAAAACAAAGGGCAGGAGAACAAACACCTAAAACAAGAATGGAAAATACGTAGCACATGTGCTGCAGATGCCCCCTGTTGCTGGGTGCATGGTGACCTCAGTGCCCCCTCCCCCNCCCCCAGGTAGCCCCAGGCAGTCACTGGAAGAGACTGCTCCATGTGGACCTCCCAGGCCTGAAGGGAAAGTCTAGATTTTCACTTCCAGATAAACATGGAGGAGTCACTATCCGCCTTTACCTCCTTTCCCTCCCCAAACCCTATTAAATTGTCAGTTAAGGAATTAAAAAACATTCTAACCCACAAGGACAAAGAAAAAAGAGGAGTATTTACAAATAAAATATTTCAGCAAACTTGGACAAAAGTGGATGAAAGAGTTGTAAACTTTGCATCCACCGTAGAGGTTACTGTTGGATCTAAAGCCTACGGGCCTGACACAAGCCCCAGCAGCTAAGTGTTTGGAGACACAGGTGCCATGAAACATGGGGATCAGGTTCATGACAGAACACAGAGCGGCTGAGCCCACTTTATTCAGCCAGACCACTAAATATCCCCTGGCCCCCTTTCCAAGCAGGTGGGAAATTGAGAAACTGAGGAGGGGGCGCAGACTCAGGAAGAAGGAACTGTGGAGAACAGGGCCACCCAGAACACCAACCGCATCTCACCTCCCCGGGCAGGAGATGGAAGGATTCTTCTCTGGAGAAAGTGAACAGGCTCAGAGAGGAAAGACATCCACATACTGACATTTATATGTAGGGTTCCAACAAAAATCTTTGTTTCCAACAAAGAAAGCTCATCACAACGACCCCACCCATGCAACGTAACTACAAGGGGCAGAGGCATTTGTAGCATATGCATGTGGAACTTTCAATCTGTCAAAGATGAATACTCATGAAAGGTTGAAAGACATTGGGGGAAAGCC
>NW_007744152.1:2587-4369 GCF_000696425.1 Galeopterus variegatus
AAAAATGCTGCTACATTCTTAGAGAGTAAGTACCTTAAGATAGCGCACCCATGAAAAAAGAACAGGATGTTATGTTAAAGAAATACACAAGAAAGAGTTCTTGGAAATTACATGTAATCATAAAAATTACAGCATTCAACAGAGAATCTAGAAGATAGTCAAGCAAATTCCCCAGAATGTAGAACCAAAATCAAAACAATGAAAAGAAAATAGGAGAGGAAAGATATGAGAATTTGAGATGCTACCCAAAAGGAGTTCCAGAAATAAAGAACAGAGAAAATACAAAGAAGGACATTCTCAAAGAAATATTAAAAGAAACTACCCAGGCATGAGTTCCTAGCTTGAAAAAGAATCCATCAAAAGGTATGCGCGAGACACAATGTATGCACGTGGGACCTCCCCAAGGCACCATACTGTGAAGTATGAGAATGCCAGAGATTAGAAGGCCCTAACAGCATCCAGAGGCAAAATTCAGGTCACGTACCCAACAAGGAGAATCATAATGGCACTGGTCTTATCACCAGCAGAACGCTGAAGACAATGGTGAAATACCTTCAGAACTCTGAGACCAATAAATAGTTTCCAACGCTGATTTCTAAAACTAGCTTAATTATAAGTCAAGTGTGAGGTGCAATAAACACAATTTTTAGATGTGCGAAAGCTAAAAATAAAATACTTCCCTTGAACCCTTTTTCTAGGAAGCTTCTGAAAGATGTGCTTCAGCCAAGCAAGAGAATAAACCAAGAAAGCAGAAGATACAGGATACGGTAGACATGGGTCATTACAACAAAAGATGCTAACATACCCCCAGCATAGTCCACACAACCAGCCCACACGACCAGTCCAGATTGGAGCAGGAGGGTAAAGGACTAAGGGTAGAAAGTCTCCAAGAAAAAGCAAAATGTAAATGGTAGGTTACTTTATGTGTCTGAGCACTTGGAAACATTGATAGATGTCAGAAAGATAGGACAAGAGTTAATTTTGTGTGTCAACTTGACTGGGTCATAGGGTGTCCAGATATTTGGTCAGGCATTATTCTGGGTATGTCTTTGAGGGTTTTTCTGGATGAGATTAACATGTGAATCAGTAGACGGAGTAAAGCAGATGGCCCTCTGCAATGTGGGTGGGCACAATCCAATCACTTCTAGGCCTAAATAGAACAAAAAGGCTGACCCCCCTGAAGTAAGACGGAAGTCCTCCTGCCTGACTGCTTGCCTGCAGATTCAAACACTGGCTCCTCCTGGGTCTGCAGACTGCTGGCTTTCAGACTTCTCAGCCTCCACAATCACATGAGCCAATTCCTTACAATAGATCTCTTTCTCTGTATGTACGTGTTATTGGTTCCTTTTCTCTGGAAAACCCTAATACAGATACATCAAATTATTTAGAAAGAAATGTGATAACATCTGAAAGAACTGTAGGGAATAGTATTTTCAGTCATAATAATGTAAACAATCACTAAATAAAAGTTTAGTTTTAACTACATGGGGACAATGAGGGAAGGGATGTGAGGTTGGGGGAGTGCTTAATGTAAGAATGCTAAATCCACACTTTCCTTACAAGAAGTCAAGAAGTAATACCCAAAGTGGATAATTCACATTGTCTAGAAATATGGAGGTAAATGCCAGAAGAAACAGCTCGAGAAGTTGAAGATTGCTGCCTCTGGGGAGTGGGATGGAATTTGGGGGAATACTGTTTTTCATTATAAGTCTTTTAGGACTATTTGATTTTTAAATTATATGCATGTGTTCATAAATAAAAGTTAATTTAAAAAAGGAAAAA
>NW_007744152.1:5483-5881 GCF_000696425.1 Galeopterus variegatus
AAAAAGAAAGGAAACCAGATTTTCAAGACACATCAATTATGGTGTGATTATACATGTTAAAAATAAGTTGACTCGAGTTGGCAGCAGAGACAAACCTACTTGCCACCTTTCGCACGTGACAAGAAGGTTACTTATTTGCAACCCTCAGCTTCTTATGCAGTTAAGTGTTTTATGGGTATAAATGCAAAATGCAAGGTAACTAATTTATATGTTATGACCAAAATAGATATTTATATAATCTGAGTATTTTTTAAATTAAACACTAGTGAATATATCTCTCTGCCCTTCGTAGTAATCAAAGCCTGAAATCACTTGGTCCTTTGACTGTGGCAGGTCATTAGACACCTCCAGGCCTCAGTTTCCCCATCTGTACAATGAGGGAGTTAATCAGATAATCT
>NW_007744152.1:6740-7315 GCF_000696425.1 Galeopterus variegatus
GTGAACCCTGATTGTTTTTTGGGGTAGTGTCTGGAACTGCACTGGATATCAAACATCTAAATTAAAAAATATCCTCATGTATATCAAAGAAGAATGTAAGAACATTAATATTACCCCATAATGCTTATTACAGATATAGCAATGGGTGAAAATCTAGATCTGTAGGTTTATACAAAAACACTGTGGGATAATAAGCAGATTATTTTCAGTTTTTCTTGGATGCTAGTACGATTTTCTAAATATTAAACATTAACACAGTATTCTGTATAAACGATGAGCTTTCTTCCATTTCCTTCTGTAAATACAAGCATCTAACACTGCTGTATTCAACCACCCAAAGGGCTACTCCTGTGCTTTTCTTTTACTTTCTTTATGTTTCATTTTCTCTCATATATTTTCTAGGCAGTCACAATTTTTAGTATTAATTTATTTGTGACTATGACTTTAACTCACATATCATGCTTTTCAAACAAGAATGAGCCTACCCATTAGAATGTTGATCATTTGTACAGAATGTCAAATAAGTTTAGCATTGTGGAAATAATAAATGGCCCTAAACCTCACTTAAAAAAAAA
>NW_007744152.1:8811-9880 GCF_000696425.1 Galeopterus variegatus
ATACTCAAAAAGAAAGTGAATGGAGACAGTGGTTGAATACTCCCCTTTTTAGAAACATTATAATAAAAAATACCTCTGAAAGCTTGCTTTATTATCTAGTTGGAATACTAGCTATGAAGGAGTGGGGCAGGATAGGTCATGGCGAGTCTTCTTAAACTTACTGTTTAATTGTTCTTTTTCTTCATGGAGGAACAAACGTCCTCAAAAATAAAGGGTAAAGACCTGGATAGGATTAATTCTTCTGTTATTCACAAGTTGACTTATTCAGGAAACATTTTCTTTTTTCCATAGCTGAAATCCAAGCTGCAAGGCAGAACTAACTAGCACAATAAAGAAGTTTGAGTTATATGAAGAGCTCAGATCCAGAGGACTGTGAGTCTTTGAGATAGTTTATTTATCTGCAATGACATGCTAATCATTTACATCATAGCATTAATGGTCAAAGTAAAAAACAACAATTTAAGGGCTGGCCCTTTAGCTCACTTGGGTACAGTGTGGTGCTGATAACACCAAGGTCAAGGGTTCTGAACCCAGTACCAGCTAGTCACCCCCTAAAACAAAACAAAAGCAAACAACAGTATTGCTGTTGTTACTGAAATCAGAAACACTTTGGATCCACCATATTATAGAAGTAACTTAGTGCCTCAGCAAAAAGAAATACTAAGCTTTCTATCACTAGGAGCCTGAAAATGTAGCATGGAACCACTTCTGGGCATCTCCTCACATACAATACTGTATTAGTCTGTTATTGTTGCTTATAACAAAATACCTGGAACTGGGTAATTTGCAAGAGAATGAAATGTATTGCTTACAGTTTCCAATGCTAGGAAGTCCAAAGTCCAGGGAACACATCTGATGAGGGTCTTGGTGGTGGTGACAGTGACCCAGGGGTCTCACATGGCAGAAAATGGCAGAGCAGAAAAAGAGACTAACATCTCATGTGCTCTTCTTTTAAAGCCCTCAGAACCACACCCCTGACCGCCATTTTTAATACATTCACTACAGTACGTTCCTACAATCCAATCACCTCTTCAAAGCCCCACCTTTCAATTACCATAATAGGATCCCC
>NW_007744152.1:11630-12695 GCF_000696425.1 Galeopterus variegatus
AAAATTTACTGCTTACAGTTTCAGAGGCTAGGAAGTCCAAAGTCCAGGGAACACATCTGGTAAAGGTTTTCTTTGGTGGTGGTTTTACAGCAATGCAGGGGTCTCACATGGCAGAAAATGGAGGAGCAGAGAGACACTAACCTCTCATGTGCTCTTCTTTTAAAGCTCTCAGAACCACATCCCTGACTACCATTTTTAATTCATTCACTATGGCATGGTCCTATAATCTAATCACTTCTTCAAGGCCCCACCTTTCAATTACCACAAGAGGATTTACCATCCTCAACAGTTACAGTGGGAATTAAGTTTTGGAGGGACATTCAACCTAAGGCAAATACCCAACCCTTATTTGTGTGAGTTTATTTTCTCAAAATATAAATAACACCAAGAAAGAAAGAGATGCTGCCTGAACCCAGAGCCTATTATTATGTAACATTGGTACTCTTTTAATCAACCCAGTTTTTAAAATATCCAAAGAACAGTATCTCACTTTCTCCATCAATGCTAAGTAATATTAAATCATTTTTCTATTAAGACAAACATGTATAAACCCTATAAGAATGTATAGACATCGCTAGGCTTTCTTTGTGCTACTTGTGGCCACATTTCCAAAGTTAAGGGCATTCACGGGAAAAGGTATCAGAAGCACAGTACCTCTAGTTTAAGTAGAATTTTATGGTAGTGACATAATTCAATCCAACTAAAACGTGAAATTCTGGTAAGAGATCCATGGGCTGCTCTTTCTGAAGGTGAAGGATCCAAACAGGACAGTGGGCAAGGTCTTTTTCACTCAGATTCCCCATTTACCATCCCTGGGCATTATGCTTTCAACAGGGCACATCCACCCCCACCCTCTCCCCCAACCCAGCAATGTAGCCCAATGTCAATTCTGCCTCTGAGAAGTCTGAATTTAAAAAATAAAACAAAACATAAAAAACCCTCCCATGATTACCAATCTTTGTGATGAGGTAAAGCTGCTTACTAGCTATTTGATCTATCTGACATAAAGTTGCTAACCCTCTCTGAATCTAAATTGAATCTAAATCTAATAATGGCACCTATCTT
>NW_007744152.1:14394-14972 GCF_000696425.1 Galeopterus variegatus
CAGGACTTGGATGAATGGACAGATGGAAATCCTAGGCAGAGTCCATACAGGAGCAAAGTTCATGGTGATGCGCCTGTTTAGAGCAGAAAGTATAAAAAGTGGAATGTGGGAAAGGAAGTGTGGGTTAGTTGTGCGGTTAGACTATGTGGACCTTCAAAGTCAAGGAGGAGTGCTTCCCTCTTCTTTTTCACTTCTTTTTTACACCTGTACCAGGCTATGGTACGGTTGGATAGGGATATAAGTCAGTGAACCTTTAAAACACTTTTAATCCAAGCATCAGATAAGTCAGGGCCTCCTGATACTGCAGGACACCAGCAGTTTAAGTTAAGATGCCACACATTTCCTCCTTTTTGGAAAACGTGTAACAGTCTATATAGATAAAACTAAAATGTGAAAAGTTGAATAAAAAACACTCCTTTGGAAATAAAATTCTGCTTGGCTTGAGTTAGTTGACCTTATCTTTAGGACTAGAAAAATAACAAGAAAGGTAATAATATAATGGCTAATAATTATTGAGCACATACTAGGTGCCAGGTGCAGGAATTATTTCATTTATTCTTCTCCAAAACCTGTGAGGA
>NW_007744152.1:16730-17269 GCF_000696425.1 Galeopterus variegatus
TGTGGTTCTCTTTGCCTAGAATGCCCTTCCCCACACATCTGCACATGCCCAAACCCATTCACTCCTGGAAGCTCAGCCTGGTAGATGCCAGGCAAGTGGTAGGTCCTAAGGCATCAAGAGTAGAGCTTACAATATTTATACACCTCATCTCACTGGACCTTCATAACAGGAAAAGGTCACTTAATTTCTAGATAAGAAACTGTGATCCAAAAAGGCTAGGGCTTGTGCCCAGGGGTGGTGTACTCTGCCCAATTGCTCTTCCTGCTCCCCAAGGCCATCTCTCGCACAGAGCAAAAGGCGGCTGCATGAATCAATGCCAACGTGCTATAGCAGTCTTTTTTTTTTTAAGGGGAAAAGTGCACCTTTCCATTTGTGTGAACTTAAGTTTGCCTGTCCAGTTTTGAGCCACAGTTTCATCTGGCAGCCCCTGTGCAGCCCTTACCAGGTTCTATGAGGCAGGACACTCCACTAGCTGATTCAGAGAGGCAGAAGTCCCGGAGGCTCAGGGAGCCAGGGTGGATGCACATACCCCTGGGGTC
>NW_007744153.1:0-17267 GCF_000696425.1 Galeopterus variegatus
GACACAAGAAGATGGAAATATATCCCGTGCTCTTAGATCAGAAGAATTAACATTGTGAAAATGTTCATATTACCCAAAGTGATCTACAGATTCAATGCAATCCCCATCAAAATTCCAATGATATTTTTCTCAGAAATGGAAAAAACTATCCAGACATCTATATGGAATAACAAAAGACCATGCACAGCCAAAGCAACGCTGAGCAAAAAAAAATAAATAAAGCTGGAGGCATAACACTACCTGACTTTAAACTATACTACAAAGCTATAATAACCAAAAACAGCATGGTACTGGTGTAGAAACAGACACACTGATCAGTGGAATAGAAAAGAAAACCCAGGAATCAACCCACACACCTACAGCCATCTGATCTTTGACAAAGGCAGCAAATCCACACACTGGGGAAGAGACTGCCTCTTCAGAAAATGGTGCTGGGAAAATTGGATATTCATATGTAGGAGAATGAAACTAGACCTGTACCTCTCACCGTATACCAACATCAACTTAAAATGGATTAGAATTAAATATACATTCTGAAACAATAAAACTCCTTAAAGAAAACATAAGGGAAACACTCCAGGAAGTAGGAGTGGGTACACAGTTCATGAATAGGACCCCAAAAGCAAAGGCAACTAAAGAAAAATAAACAAATGGGATTACATCAAACTAAAAAGCTTCTGCACAGCAAAAGAAACAATCAACAGAGTGAATAGACAACCAACAAAGTGGGAGAAAATATTTGCAAAATATACATCTAACAAAGGATTAATATCCAGAATATACAAGGAACTCAAACAACTTTACAGCAGAAAAAAACAAATAACCAATTAAAAAATGGGCACAGGGAGGAGATTCTTAACACAACTGGGCAAACGGATTCTCTTTTGGAAGAAGAGGATCAATTAGGTGGTAGCCAAGTTAGCAAATCATGTTTATGTACTCTGTCTGACACTGCTACTGTAAATACCCATGTGTTATAGGGCAGAGGAAATCAGGTAGAAGCAAACCGAATAAGTAAATGTGCAAAGAAGAAGAGTTCTAAGAGATCCTATGACACAGGAAAGAGAGGGAGAGGGGACCAATTGACATTCTGTACCTCATAATTCCATGTAGCATGTTGTGCTTCCTGAATTGTGTTTCATTTGTCTCCATTCAGTTCTGAAATAATGCTATTTAAGATTAAATTGAGAAAAAAGTGTTTTTGTTAATATTTAGAGTTGATATCTCATTGACCCCTTGTAACTCTGCTTAAATGTGTAATAGTCATTCCAAAATTTACATGTCCAAAACTGAACTCCCAAGTTTCCCGCTAGCAGCCCTATTCACACATTTCACCTTCTTCTCCAGCTGCGTAAATCCCGCCATCTTTTAAATGTTCAGGTGAAAACCATTAGACTTTGATTGCTTTTTCTCTCACATAAGTACATCCAACCCCATAGCATGTTCTGTGGCTACATCTTCTGAATTTATTCGAAATCTGAACACTTTTCATCATCTCCATTGTCACTATCTTCTTCCCAGCCATGATTGTGTCCTGCCTGGATTATTGGAATAGCTCTTAATAGCCCCTATTTATGCCTGTCCTTTCCCTCCAGTCTGTTGTCTACACAGCACCCACAGTCAATTTTGACTCTCTTCTGATCAACACTCCACTAAGCTCCCCATTTCCCTCAGGCAAAAAGCAAAAGCTTTATAATAACGCCTCCTCTTTAGCTCTCTAACCTCACCTCCAACTATTCACCTCCTCATTTATTTCTTTCCAACTGTGTGGGCTCCCCAGCTGTTTCTGAAACACTCTAGACACTGTCTCCTCAGGCTCTTTGTCTTTGCTGTTCCTTCTACTTCTCAGAATTTCTTCTCAATTATCTGCTTGGCTCAGTTCCTCACCTCCTTCAGGTGTTTGCTCAAATGTCACCTCCTGAGTGCAATTTTTCCTACCCATTCCACTTAAATTGAAGTACCACCTAGCCCCAGGATGCTCTATCCCCTTTTTGGCCCTTCCTCCCCACCCCCCATTCCCCTGTAGTATTTAGAAGCATATAACATAGTCCACATCTTATTCATTTTGTTTATTTTCATTTGTTTGTTTCTCTACTAGAGCATAAACTCTTTGTTAGCAGGAATTTTTGACTCTTTAGATCAAAGATGTTTCCCATGTTTCTAGAATGCTGCCTGGCATATAGTTGGTGCTCAATAAACTCTGAATAAATAAATGAGTGAATTCATATAACAAAAATACTTGTGGGGGCACAGTTGGGAAAATGGCTGAATTCCACAAACTATTTGTCTCCACTGCCCTAATTCAGTGGAATATTGCCAACTCTTTATTCTGCTTTGTTCTATTTAGATTCTGCATCTGTGTAGATTTCTCTTCCAAAATTTGGGAATGTATAGTAATTTAGTCAGTGAAAGAGTTGTTTCCATGGGTGACTGGTAAACTGATTATAATAAAATTGGCACTGGGTCCTAGTTTTAATATGACACCATGGCATATTATAATTCTAATTTCCATTTTAAAGTTTTTTTCTAGTAGCAGGATGGATACTTTCCCAGGTCATTTTTTTTTCTACAGAACTTAGATAAAAAGCTCATGTTGTAGTTGGCATCTGATCACTCATAGCAATCTTCTCAGATAAAAACACAATGTCAGCGAGAAGAAAGGAAAAACCTCCTGCTGAATAGAAGGGAAAAATCCCTTGCAAAACTGTCCCTGGATGCTAATGAACCAACAATAAAGGCCCTATTATGTGATTGTTTTAAGTGATATTGTTCATATTAAGTTTAAGTGATGCCAAAGGCAGAATCACCCTGAAGCTTTGATACATCAGTTAGAATAATGACACAGATTTAATCTCACCAATTTTGCTCATGGTTGGTGCATTTAGTTAGATCAGCAATGTAAAAACAGAAACAAGTTTTAATTTTAGTCTTATTTTGACATTATTGATCATATTTTTGATCATAAAAAAAGAATAATTATATTGAGGCATCAATACCCTAAAACACACACAAACATACCCCAATGAGACAACATCGGCATTGAAAGCATGCAGAGATCCCTCACCCCTCTCAGGCTTGAAATAGTAACACTAATTGCATTCGTCTTGAATTTCTTGTGTCCTCACATACTCTAGGGTTTTGAAGTCTGGTTGGATTGGTAATTGCTTCCATTGCCATAGGTAGACACTTTAAATAATGATGTAGCTTATGCAAACTGGGACAAAATGCATAGTCAATACATTTTGACTTGCTCATAAATCTAGGAAACTTACTGAATATCTAGTCATTAAGTAATGTTTGAAATCACAAGTGAATAATGAATACCTCAATGGTTCTCCAAGGATAATACTAATTCCAATAGGTACTAGACTTTTATACTACATGAATGTGATACTATGATTCCTATGAACCGCATTTTAGCATATTCAGTAGACCACATTTCACATAACTCTGTTTTGGTTTTTAAGTATACAATTAAAATTATATTACAAACTGAGTGGCTGTTTTCAGAAATTTTAAAATCTTCAGCTGCAAAATTGAATATTAAATTTGAAAACCTGCAGCTTTTTGGTAAACTGTCTATTGAAGGAATAGGTTAAGCTTCTCCATGATTAATCCTCACATGATTAATCTTCTCTTAGAACATCCCATATGTCCTTTATTAGAAATTTCTTTTAAGATTGCAGTTTCTGTGAATGTGAGAATCAAGTAGAACAGATAATGAAAAGTATGTCTTCTAACAAAATTTTAGATGAGAACACTAGAGATGACCTTAGTTCTTTTTTATTTTTTTCATTTTACAGATAAGAAGTTGAAATTCAATAAAGCAAGGTGATATGGATCCATATTAGTAGTTATAATTGCATTATATGACTGAAGGTGATCAGAACATGCCATCCCCAAATACACCAATTTGGCCTAAGAATTATTTTGAGCTGAAGGCAATTGAGAAGCAGCAGACACAGGAAGAACTCTCTGCCCTCCCCCTTTTTGAACAGGGCATAAACTTCCTTTTGTGAAGGTGTCTCCCTTTCTTCTCCCATATCAGGAAGAGAAGACAACTCTTAATCACTGGAGACCATACAGATTTTAGTCTGCATCGCATCTAAAAAAAAAAAAAACCTTACTAAACAATCCATATTTTCTATCAGTTTCCCTATATACTTACCTTCTCACAATTTACTGCCCCTAGAAATCCAAACCTCTTTTCCCTTGTCTAGTAACTTTTCCAGTTTGTCACTCTTTGTTAAAAAGGTTTATAAGCTCCTGGGTCTAACCACCTCCTCGGGGTTTTCACTTCTTTTCTGTGAACCTCTCCCCCACCATGCATGTAAAAATATAACATCATTAAAATATGTATGCCTTTTCTTCTGTTAATCTGTCTTTTGTCAGTTTAATTTGCAGACTCCAGCTATAGAACCTAAGAGGGCAGAGGAAAAGTTTTTCCTCCCCTACATGACACACTTGATTATTTGCCACTTGGATAAACAGCAAGCTATAAGAATTTCCTCAGTTTAAACTATTTCTGTGGTATTTTTATAATCCAACTGCTGGTGATTTAGCTTCCTTACTTGAAAAATATTTTTATACATCCTTCAAATTTGCTACATTATCCACTTCAGAGCTCCATTCCTCTACTTACTACCTGTGTGGGGGATAGGGGGAAGAAGGGAGATAAGGGATGGGGTTGCTACTGCTATTTATTCTAAAAGACAATTTCGGAAATATAGTAGAGGAAACCTATGGTTTTAATTGTTAGATGGTCTTAATCTGCCTCCTTATTTATAACTTTAAGTGACTATAGAATTAAGTGTCTACAGTGTCAGACACTTGCTAATAAAGGGTAAGTCATGATGCCTGTCCTTAAAGGCCGTACAATCAGATATGAGAGGGCAGCTGAAAAACAAGCAAGTAATGAGAAAGGGTACAGACACCATGATAGCAGCCTGTGCCAGGATGGCAGGGGTACAAAGACAGGAGTAGACAATTGAAGCACAGGATGTCTTGACAAAAATTAATAAAGTTACCGAGTTCATGAAAAGTTGTTTGTTAAGAGGAAGGTGATAAGGAAAATGTGCCTCTATTATATTGATGGACCAATCACAAATTTATCTCCAAGACTCCTAGCAGCCAAGACTTTTCTCCTAAGATACAGATCCACATATTCAACTAACTTACTTGACAAATCTATCAAGCTCAACATGTTCAACATAACAATGTATAATCTTTTCTTATAAACCTGGTCTTCTTCGTTGTAGATATTCCATCTTTGACTCAGAAATGAGTCAAACTTGACCCTTCTACATTACCAAACCATTGCCAATTACTTTTCACTTAATTTTGTCTCCTAAATATCTTTGAAATGAGTCCAAGTCTTTAAATTTTCTCCATGATTACCGTAATTCAAACTATGATCATCAACCACCTCTACTATTACGTTACTTCAGCACTTAGAAGTTTGCTTAGCACATACCAAATGGTCAATAAATATATTTGAACGAATAAATTATTGACTAAAGTGGATTCCTTGCATCCCCTTTGCTTATCCTATAATTCATTTTCCAGGGGGCAGTAAGCATGATCTTTTCAGTTCTCAAATGGGATCATGCCATTCTCCTATTTAAAACCCTTTGCTGGCTTCCCATACTTTTGAAGAAAAAAAAAATTAATAAGACTTAGAAGGTCCTGCATGAATGGATTGGTTAATGCTCTATCTTGTACAAAACAAGATGAGAAATGTGAGTCTGTGCACTTGCAATTTATTATCGATGTATAGCATTTGCACTGTGATGTCACTTGCAGATCAAATAATTGGAAACTCTGTGCCATACTTCGGTGGATACAAGGGGAGAGAAAAAGAAGAGTGGAGGAAAGGTGGCAACCCCACGGTCTCACATTTTTTGAAAATGAAAATTTTAATTATAAACATTTTGAAACACAAAGTAGAGATAACATATAACAAACTCCATGTAGTTATCACACAGTCAGTAATCATAGTCAAATCACATTTTCAATATTTTGCATTCTCTTTTTTTTTTTAGCTGAAGCATTTTAGGGGCAATTGTAAACCTTGTGTCCCTTAATTTCATTATATTTGAACGTGCATTTAAAAAATATACACATTTTCTTGCAAACTACAGTTATCATTATCCTACCTAACAAAAATAGCAAGAATTTCTTGGTATCATTTGATACCAAAGCCCTATCCAGCTACAGCCAGATCAGTCACAGCACAACGTCCCTAACAACCGGCTACGCTGCTGTCCCTACAGCCACCACAGCTCAGCAAAGAGGCCGAGGCCCCAGCCTCACGCTGCCAGGGCTGAAGCACATCCTGCATCTGCACATTGCCTTCACGGAGCAGGAGATCATCCTGAATGACCAGCAGCTGCAGTATGAGTGGGATATGGTGTTCAACCTCTCCCACGAGCTGGACAAGATGTCTGAGGTCCTGGACCCCGAGAAGCAGGTCATCTTCAACCTCAGCAAAGTCCTGACGATGGTGGAGGAGTGTGAGTTGCAGATGCAGCCCAACTGCAGCAGCCCCCCACCCTGGACGAGTGTGCCCACTCTTGGAAACTCTCCGAGACAAGTCCTAGGAGGAGTACGGGATGCCGGACCACATGGACCTAGCCATGGCCATCATCTCTCTGCTCAAGAAGGAGTACTTCAAGGAGTGGGATCCCCTCACAGTGAGTTGTTGGGAAAATCAGTTTACCTGCCTCTTGGATGGGGTGTGCCCTTGCTTGATGAGGTTGTCCAGAGGGCGAGAAGGGTGGTTGGCTCACTGCTCCTCAGCTGCTCTGTATCTCCTCTGGACTGCAGTTAGGGTGCTGAGATGAACTCCAAGTGCAAAAGCCTCCTGGAGAAAGACCAGCTCTGGTCTCAGGGCACGCATGACCTCTCTGCAGATGCTTTTCACAGCTACTGCAGGGCCGGGTTCTGCACTCCCTCTGCTGTCTCCTGAAGGATCTTCTGCCTTCTTCCTGATGATGGCAAGGTCCTCAGAGTCCTGATAATTTGGTTCTTCCCAAATAAATATCCATGGCGAGTTGTTCTAGCTTTTGTACAGGGAACCAGTGGGCGGAATTGTCATTAAATACATCCATGTACTGTGAAGTCTGAGGAAACTCAAGCTCTTCCAATCCTTTTAAAATCGTTGTTAGGGAGGGATAATTTTTCTGCAGAATCTTTGTCAACAACCTTGTTTCACAACTTTACTCAGGGTTCTGACAGCTCCAGTCTTTAACTCTTCATCCTGTTCCCTTTCATCAAGTCCTTTGAACTGCTCCCAATGATGACTATCTTGGAAAGGGCGTCTACTGACCAGTTACTCCATAAAAGGTTATTGTACAAGGCTGTCCTGCAATGGAGCATGTAGAAGATTTGGGGCTCACAACACTCCCATTTTCCTTCCTTGTTCTCACTGAGAACAGTCACACCAAGTGTGTTAAGAATGGCTATTTCAAATTGGCTAAACAGAGGGTCCTATACCCAGTAGTGACTTCTGAGAATCTGGAACTTTTCCAGGAAGAGAAGCAAAAACACCAGCTGGTTTCTGGCTATGACACAAGTTGCAGAGTTTCCAGTGCCCTACTGCACACTCCAAATGGCAGATTACCAGGACTAGGCTCTCTCCTGTGATGGAGCCAGCGGCCACATCTGACTCATCTGGCAGTGAGTCAAGATGCAGGTTTCTAAGGGCTTGCATTTGAGTCCCCACAGAGGCCTTTAGTTGTTCCACATGTTTTCTAAGACATCTGTTGGTGGTGTCTGAAAGAGAAGTCCCTTAAATGCAGTCAGAGGGCATGCTCTCACCATGTGTACCAAATCATCCAAAAAAGAAGTCCACAGGCCCAGGGAGAAATGGAGCAGGGCAGTAAAGCTTCAGCTCTTTAGTGAGAAAAGCTGGCAGCCTCATTCCTAAACATGCCTGGGACATACAGCCATGTCCACCACAAACTGACAGTCTGTCCTGGCCCCTGTACTCCCACAGCCCAAAACCCAAGAGAATATGTCAAGCAAAAAGCAGGTTTCATTCACAGACACAGTTTCCATCTAAAACTCTAATAATGTAAATCCATTCTAACTTAACAGAAGGTATGGGTAAATGCAAGCTATGCTCTGAACTACCTACTTGTTTCATTACAATACTAGGGAGCACAGCTCTCAAATCACACTATAAATGGCTGGGAAAAAGAATGTTTAATGTGGAAAAAGTTCAAAGAACAAAAAGTAGGCTGGGGGCTTCAAGAGCCTCATGAAAAACATTCTGTTTAAATCTTCCCATATGGAAGTGTGTTCTATTGTCTATCCTTTTATTATATTGCTATTGAATTTAGTTGAACAAATCTAGCGCTGAACTCCAGAAATCAGAGATAAGCAGGTCCTCCTGAGCCTCCAGGCTGCTGCACCACTGCCACTTGCTATTTGGTTTTCACGTATATTGAGCATTGTTAAATCATCATCACAGTAGAATTTTAGGATATTTTCAACAGCCTTCCAGAAAAACCACCCATTAGCAGTCACTCCCTGCAACTCCCACACGCCAGCCTTGTGCAGCCCCACTAATCCAATTTCTGTCTGAATGGATTTGTGTATTCTGGACATTTTACATAAATGGAACCATGTAATATATCACCTTTTGTAACTGGGTTCTTTCACTTAACATAACATTTTCAAGGTTTATCCCTGTTGGAACATGCATCGGTACTTTATTCTTTTAATTGCTGAGTAATATTCCATTGCATGGATATTATTTTACATAAATGGAACCATGTAATATATCACCTTTTGTAACTGGGTTCTTTCACTTAACATAACATTTTCAAGGTTTATCCCTATTGGAACATGCATCGGTACTTTATTCTTTTAATTGCTGAGTAATATTCCATTGCATGGATATAACATACTTGCTTATCCATTAACTAGTTGATGGGCATTAGGTTATTTTTACTTGGGGCTATTGTAAATAACACTGCTATGAACATTTGCATATGATTTTTTTTATGTAGACTTATGTTTTCATTTCTCTTGGGTAAATACCTGGAATGGGATTGCTGGGTCATATGGAAGCTCCATGTTTAGACTTTGAAGGAACTATCAATCTGTTTTCCAAAGTGGCTGTATCATTTTAAATTCCCACCAGCAATAATGAGTGTACCAATTTCTCCATATCTTCATCAACAGTTGGTATTGACTTTCTTATTTTTGTCATCCCTACTGGGTGTGAAGTACATTCTCACTATGATTTTGATTTTTATTTCCCTATGACTAAAGATGCTGAGTACATTTTCATATGTATTTTGGTCATTTGTATATCTTCTTTGGAGAAAGATCTAATCAAATCTTCATCTATTTTAAAGTTAGATTATTTGTCTTTTTATCATTGTAAGTGTTTTTGTGTATTGGATACAAGATCATCATCAGATATATAACTTGAAGAAATCCTGAGCACAATCAACAATTCCTCTCTTCGAATAATAATGGATAGAAGAGCTAGGCAGAAGGTCAACAAGGTAATAGAAAACTTAGCACTATAAACCAGCTAGACTTTACAGACATCTGTAGAGCACACCAGTCAACCTTTCTTTTTCAAAACCAGATTCTTTAAAACAATCAAATTGACACATAAATACAAAACACCACCATGATATAAAATTTTTAGGAATGAGGCAGTGGAATGAATAAAGTTCATCAAATATAAACAGTAAACAGGTTAAATGCAAAAATTAAGTGTAGTCCAGAAGTGATTAGAAAATTAGGAGTGAACTGCCTTTAAAAAACTGTCTGATAACCTATTTAAGCACAGGCTCTAAGACTACTTCACAAGTATGCTAAAATACTGGATTTGTGGAAAAGGAGAAAAGGGAAGTGGACAACTCATCCCTGGCAACCTGGAGACTCCATGATTCCCTATTAAAGTAACAAAAATGCACATGGGACAAAAATTAATAGGGAAATATAAACAGGAATGAAAGGCTGAAGATAAAGCTATAGATAAATCTGTGCTACCCAGGGGTCATTTGTCAATCTCTGTCATCTGTAACCTATATCCACAGCTGTGAATGAAAAACAGGTCACAAGCCTTGAGCCTACATAAAGTGAAGAGTTGGAACCTCTATCTCCATGTGATGTTTTGGAAGGTTACAACTTTAGTGAAAGGATGGATAGACAAAATTCTGCCTATGGGGACAGGAAAATGACATAGAAACATGTTTGACAAGACCTAAACACTAGGCAGAAAATGAAAGAAAATCCTTCATCACCTGTATGCAGCTATAGTTCTTCCCTGCTGGGTTTTAGATGAAAATGTATACAAACTCTATGGTTCCAGAAACCCCGAACCCAGAAGTTAATTCATGTTCCATGATAGGGTGTCCCAGAAACCTGGAAAAAAGCCATGGCAAATCTTTTCTGAGGGATTTATAAGCTTGCAATCAAAAATTTACACAATGCCCCAGGAAACAGGCAGCCACCAGTGAAACACACAAGTGAGAATAAAAATGGTGAAACAATAGACCCATATTAACATTGTTAAGGTACTGAGAGAAAATGACTGTAGACCAAGAATTAAATGTTCAGCTTAACTATTATTTAAGACCAAAATGAGAATATAGATAATTTCAGACAAATAAAAAATGAGAATGTTTACTATCATCCAGTCCTTACTAAAAAATTTTCTAAAGTACATATATCTGGAAAAAAAGGGATCGCTGAATGAAAGTCAGAGATGCAAACAGAATTGGTGAAAATGAGCAAAGAAATTTGTTTAAAAAAAAAACTAAACAAATGCTGAGTGTATGAAACAATAAGCAAGGTGTATCAAAAGATGCTGAATGATAATTTCCAAATCATAAGGTAAGATTTCAAATGCATTTCTCAATCATTTTCCATCCTTGTTCAAATTTATTTGAATATAATCTCTTTTTGTTTGTTTTGTTTTCTCTTTGTGAGCTTTTTGGGTAATTTAACATGATAATAACATATTTTGGTGGGTGTCTTCATTTATCTTGATGGGTGCATTGATGGCCTATTTAATTTGCTCGTATATTAATGTTCAGAAAATTTTCTTTCATTATTTCTGTGATAATATTCTTTCCTTCATTTTTTCCTGTCTTCACTTTTTGAAACTAATATTTCAGCATTGTGCCTTAAAGACTAATTCTCTAATTTTCCTACATTTTGTTCTCTTTTTAATTTGTTTTTGTATTTGTTTTGTACTTCATCCTTTTCTTTTGGAGAGATTTTTTTTTGTCTTGCAAAAGTTTTTTTTTTTTTTTCTTTAAATATTCTTTCTACTATTGTTTCTAAGCAATGTTTTGGTTCTTTATTTGTTGTCTGATCCTGGTTTCTGTCCCTCCTGAGGCTTGCTCAGTCACACCTGTCCCCTGGCCTTGACTGCTTTACTCTCTGCAGAGTCCTGGCAGGTAACCTCACTTTCTCTTCTAACACAAACAGATGTCTGGTCTCCCTATGGGTGAGGGTCAGTCTCTGAGGCTTCCACGGTGTCTCCATGGAAGTTTCTACAAGTGGATAACCAGGTTCCACTCAATGAAACCCAATCTCACTACCTGAAACTGACATGAAGCTCATAGGACCTGGCTTCCACTGTAGCAACTACATCACATACTCTGAAGAATTAATCTGAAAGATTTACTATAAATTTTCATGTATATCTAATTTCCTCATCTTGAGAAAGGATTAAGTTGGTATCTTACCTAGTTACTCATTAATTTATGTCAGAGAAAGGGGCTTAAATTCTTCTAGAGAATTGGCTTGATTAAGCAATCACCCTGCCTTGCGGTCCATATCACTAACTCCAGACGTGTTTATTTTGCTTTTTAATGGCCTATAATTTTACTGACATAGAAAACATCTTAGAAAGAAATTCCACCAAATAAAACCTAGCTCAGGGAATAGGAAGAGCACAGGTCCACAAATAGGTAAACTAAAGTTGCCGCACTGAAATCTAAGAATTTAAAAGAGGCCAATTCAAATAGGAAAGATGTCACGAAGTAAAATACATAAACATATCTATAACTAACATTTGTTTTGATCACACATTCCTCTAGGAAACACATGGCAACTTCCTAGTTGAAATCTTATTTTCATTGCCAGCAGTTAAAGGGCTAACCTTCCTTGGAATCCAAAGTATTAGGAGGAAGAAAATCTTATTTTCATTGCCAGCAGTTAAAGGGCTAACCTTCCTTGGAATCCAAAGTATTAGGGGTGTTGTATGTGTTTTAAAACTGAGCAAGTGCCACTTTACACAAATGGTAGAGATTCGCTTTTGTGGTAATGATAACTGTTTCTATTATAGAAATATCATTTGCTGAATATAGCTTTCAGGAAAACAAACAAACAAAAAAAAACCCAGTATGTGAATTAGTAGATTTCAAGTCTAAGTGCTTTTAAGAATGGTTTACATATGGGCACCCTGGACTTATGTTTTATTTAAGCATAGTTTGTTTTGTATAACAAAGAATGGGAGATATAAAAGCATAAACAGAAAAGGATCCCAAGGGGGTATATATTATTTCTTTTTTACCACTGGAGAATTGTACAACTGACCTGTCATGGGGTTGTCTATTCTTTGCCAAAGAATGAGAGTGAATCTTACATTATTCTAAGTAGCTCACTTCCATTTCTATCAGGAGACAGAAAAGTATTTTGGGAACAATAAAGTGCTATGCAAATACTAGTTGTTATAATTAGTTTTAAGACCTGTTCTCTACTTCCAGAAAGGGGAAAATGTGTAGACATTTTGCATCTAATGAAAATCCTTCAAACCTGAAAACATTAATGTTATTATTCAGCTTTCTCTATACAAATAAAACTCAAATTTTACTTTTTCCTAATTAGCCTTACTTCTCAGTTTGATTTCATTCTCCTCATTGGACAATTGCAAAATTTAACATGAATTTAAAAATAGTGGCAATTAACAAAAAATGGGATAATTTTTGTTATATTTTTATATTTTTAATATTTTTAACAAATAAAGGTCAACACTTCATTCAAGTCAATCATATCTAATATTTACATTTTAATGTTTTACAACTTTTCATTATGAAAGTTTTTAACATATAAAATGCAGGTATCAAACATTGCATTTCAGTGGTTGAGTAGACATTTTGCTTGCAAAGCATGTTAATAAAGTAGGATAATTTTAGAGTGATGAAGCTATTTCTAAATGATTGCTTTCCAGCACTACTAAGGAAAATGACAACTTTTCCAACAATTACTTCATGAAAACTTAGCCCAATTTGAAAGTTAATTTTAGAAAGGTTGATAGGTTTTAGGACATTGAGAGCATTTTGTCCACGCAGCTTTAAGCATTAATTATATTTTTAATGCAAAACCATAATGTTCAATTAAATGATGTGGAAATAGACTTAACAAACACTTTTATGGGAGAAAGGTTGATGCATTGACATAATTTGTGAATTTTCATGACTATCTGGATAATTTGGGCTCAGTGATAGTGTCTCTCATTGTTACTGCTGTTGACAGAGACACACATCTGGCGAAAAAAGAATGGGAATACGTTCTTGAAATTCAGGACTCACTTGGTGAATGTCATTAAGGCACAAACCAATGTCCTCTTTTCCCAATAGCTTTCATTTTTCTATCCTCCCTATAACAGGAAAACACTAGTTTCTATTGCAGGGTTCTGAAAAAAGTTATTCTTCGTGATCTTAGTAGAAAGATCATGATCCCATACCTTAGTAGAAAGTCAAGACAGAAGAAGTACTGAAGGGGTCTAAGGTCACAAAATACATGAGGGACTTTATGCTCAAGTATTGACAAACAGCCAGAAAATAAGTGCATCTCAGAAATTAGTATTTGCAGTTATAAGTCATTTTGGTGGACGTGTACTGGTTTGCAAAAAATTTGTTTAAATATATACCTAATATTAACTCTAGGCCATCATTGATCCTTCTGTCCATAAAAGTGAAGGAGGGAGAGACTTGGCTTACACAGGAATGAGGCAGAATGAGAGAGGAGAGAACCACTGACTCAGCGACACTTATTCATGTTCAATAAGCAATGTTCCTGTTTTTCATGAAATAATCATATGGGGATCAATACATCATAAACCAAAATTATAAACTGTCTAAAAATATTTTACTCAACATACAGAACCATGTAGTTACAACATATTTCTTAGATGCTTAGGACATTTTCGTTATTTCGCATATCATATATCATATAATTATTTTAAATAAATTATACCTTTTTTTATATGGTGTTTTAGACCTCACAATTTTTGAGTAGTTCACTCCATTTTATAAATGAGAAAACCTAGGTTTTTCAATGACATATGTCTAAATGGCCAGACCAGGGTGTTAATCAAATTCCTTCAGCTCTCTCATGTTATTTCCATTTCAACATGGTACTTACATTTCATAATACAGAAAATGTACTGGTTTTTATATTTTTCACTTAGGAAATAATTTATCATATTGCTCAGATGTCATTCTTAAATATATCCAGTATAAGCATTTTTAAGTGAATGAAGTATTTTGATTATCTTAAGCATTTTATTTCTTGAGACTAAATTTAGTTGGTGTTCAGTTATCCTTTAGAGAGATATTTATAGATTAAAACTACCTTTCCAGACTGCTGGTTTCCTTCCAAACAAAATTTCCTTTTGCTTTTTTTTTTTTTTTTTTAACTCTGGCACCAGTTTCTGCATGTAACAGCAGGAATACAAATTATGTCCAAAGCACTTACGTAGTTGGCAGAAGTGTTTTCTCTTCTGCTATAAATTTATCAAACATTTTTCAAAACAGTAAATCCCTGAAAATAAGGGCTGAATTCCAAATAGGATCATCATAGTTATGCCATTTACCATGTTTTAGTTAAAAGAATCTTCAATTATCCATTGTAAAGATTTCTGCATGTAACAGCAGGAATACAAATTATGTCCAAAGCACTTACGTAGTTGGCAGAAGTGTTTTCTCTTCTGCTATAAATTTATCAAACATTTTTCAAAACAGTAAATCCCTGAAAATAAGGGCTGAATTCCAAATAGGATCATCATAGTTATGCCATTTACCATGTTTTAGTTAAAAGAATCTTCAATTATCCATTGTAAAGATCGTAAGTTTGAGAGCAATAACAATTTGCTATGGGTCTGAACTGGCAGACTAATTTTCAGCCTCAGCAACTCTATTTTTTTTTTCTTGAAACTTTAGGCCAATTTTTCACTATGGGAAACATTACTAATTAGTGATCAGTTCCTGCATGGGTCTTTTCACTCATCCTAAGAATATGCATGCCATTGCTGATAGTAACATCATCAAATAGAGAGCATAATAGGACAGATGGAAGAAAAAGGAAGAGCTTTGAGGAGTCAGAAGACAAAACTGAGTGCGTACAACATCATTTATAATGTCCTATGTGTGCAAATTCAATTAGAGGTAAAATATTGATTAGGTAGTTGATGTCACAGATAATACATTATGGAAAAGCAATTAAACATTTTCAATTTTTCATTTTTTAAATATTCACAACACTAGAGCAGAATTCAAAAATGAGTAAGTTAGGAAGTAAATGGTGCTGATGTAGGAGAGAAATGAGTCAAGTATTGACAAACAGCCAAATGAATATATTTTTAATTATTAAGTATTCAGCAAGCATTTATTAAGTGCCTAATATTTGCTAGGTACTCTGTCAAGCAAAATGGATACAAAGACAAATACAGAGAATAAGGCATAATTCCTTCCCTCAAAGAGCTCTCACCTCTTGAGAGCAGTGAACAGACATTTGTCCTTTGAAACACCTTGCACTACTGCTCAAATTCACTCAGGCATTTATCCAGAGTCATGGAGGTAAAACTGACTTCGCTGCAGCAACTCCAGCTGCAACATTTTTATTGACCCAATCAACACAGAAAACATATCAGTATAGTAGTGTAAATGGCCACTGTCAAAGCATGGATTTGTTAAGACCTCTCCAGACTCTGAATTATTTGACCTTTGACCTCTATTTCTAAACCATCTAAGAAATATTAACCAGATGAAAACTCAGAGAAAAGTTTCTGGGATCTTGACTGTTTATCAAATGAAAAGATACCCTGAGGGTTCAAACAAGTTTGAATAATCTTCACTAAAAACATTGAAATGCCCAGTAGGTAGAGATGTTATGAAAAGTTACAATGTATGAATACGGCAGAAGAAGAGAATATAAGAAATGCCCATTGGGAAGATGGTATTTATTTCTTGAGATACAAAATAAAGAAGTCTAGCAGCTGCTCAAAGCATGAGGAAAAAAATCAAATCAGATATGGAACAAAAAGCTGTACAGTCAACAACCATAGATAGGAAAGTGTTGAGTGTATAAAATAAATAAAAGAATGTAGTCTCCAAAGGTAAGAGAAAAGAACGGTACAGAAAACATACACACAAATACACAGGTTTGCATAGCAAATTTTTTATTTTTATGGAAAAATATAAATAAACCATTTAATAGCAAAGTGACATTCTGTAGAGAAAGCAGAGAAATGTATTTAACAGGGGGATACAAATATCAATCTACATTATATGTAGCAAGAATAAAAAAATTTGAATAATCTAACTAATTGAGATTATTTGCTAAAGTTTTCTATTATGGAGAAGCAACAATTCAGGAAATATATAAAAGTGTTCCACATTGAAACAAAAACTATGTTTTGGAATAAAAGGAGATCTCATTCATTTAGGGGTCCCCTGTCTGGCAAATATGCACATCCAGAGGAGAAAGAAAATTAGACTTAAAAAATAAAGGCAGGCTTCTAAGCAGCCAAAGAAATCACATAAGGGTCATTATACACTGAACGTACAGGGCCTGACATATTACTTGATCAGCGAATTAGTCAAAAAGGAACTTCCCAGGCCCTCATTCTACAGCCACTTAGCCTTTATTTTAAACTCTTTTCTAGTTTTGCTGTCTGTTTTCTTGGACCACAAAAGACTAGAGATAAAGATAAGTAAGCTGATAAGAATAAATAATAGCTGACCTTCAAAGACTAAAGGAGGGGATAAAAAATAAGATTTGAAAAAGCCTCAAGAAAACTCAAAATCAGTCACTTAATGTTGGAATACGCCCTTGAAATAGCTCTGGAGAAAATGCTGTGTAGGACAAATTATTACTCACAGTCACAAACTTGTTTTATTCATCTATTCTTTCAAAAAATATTTATTGACCATCCACCTCAGTGTTTCTCACCCTTTTTTCATTTTCACCTCCTTTTTAGACATTTTTTTCTAAGCCCCCCCCCCCCC
>NW_007744154.1:0-970 GCF_000696425.1 Galeopterus variegatus
CCACCGGGCTGGCCCAAAATTGAGACACTTCTAAAAAGACTGGTAAAGAAAAAAAAGAAAAAGACACAAATTACCAACCTCTGATTATCATTACAGACCCTGCAGACATCAATGAATAATAAGAAAACACTATGAAGAGACCTACACACATATATTTTACAGCATAGGTGAAATAAACCAATTTCTCAAAAAACATAAGCCCACTATAAAATAGATAACTTAATAGCCCTAAAACTATTAAGGAGGTTCAAATTTTAATTTAAAAAACTTCCGAAAAGAATTTTACATGTCCACAGGATTTCACTGGAAAATTTTACCACACATTTAAGAATAACACCAATTCTATGTAATCTCTTCTGGAAAATAGAAGAGGAGGGGACACTTTCAACCAAAACCAGACAGCCCANAGAGAGACAGCTTCAGGACACCATCCCTTGTGAATATACAAGTAGAAGCAAATATCCTTAAGGAAATATTAGCAAATAACAATAGATACAAATAATTATACACATGGCCAAAAGGAGTTTATTCCAGGGGTGAAAAGCTGGTTCAATATTTTAATATAAACTGCATTAACAGGTTAAGGAGAAAAATTATATGATCATTTCAATCAATGCAGAAAAAGCATGTGACAAAATGTAACACTTATGCAGGATAACAACTCCTAGGGAAAAAAGGAATACAGGGGAAGCTCCCTAACTTCATTAAGAGCATCTTTAAAAAACCTACAGCTAACATTATTTCTAAGGCTGAATTCTTTCTATCTAATATCAGTAACAAAGCAAGCATATCCACTCTCACCACTTGTAATTAATATAGTGCAGAAATTTCTAGACAGTGCAATAAGGGAAATAAATAAATAAATAACATACAGATTGAAAAGGAAGAAATAAAACTTCTATTTGCAGATGACATGATTGTCTATGTGTCT
Source organism: Galeopterus variegatus (assembly GCF_000696425.1). Lineage (NCBI taxonomy): Eukaryota > Metazoa > Chordata > Mammalia > Dermoptera > Cynocephalidae > Galeopterus > Galeopterus variegatus. The sequence goes on from NW_007744154.1 coordinate 932, forward strand.
ACATACTTGATGGAGCTTATGTTGAGAAATAAAGTTTAT
>NW_007744154.1:2942-3842 GCF_000696425.1 Galeopterus variegatus
TTGAAGTAAGAACAAACATTTCATACATGGTGAAGTTTGGGGAAAAAGAACTGTAAAATCACTGATGCTTTACAAAAAGCTTATGGGGACAATGCCCCACATAAATGAGCAGTTTACAAATGGAGAACCCATTTTAAGAAAGGACAAGACGATGTTGAAGATGAAGTCTGCAGTGGCAGAACATCCACATCAATTTGTGAGGAAAAATTGAACTTGTTCATGCCCTGATGGAAGAGGACCGACGCATAACAGCAGAAACAATAGCCAGCATCACAGACATCTCAACCAGCTCAGCTTGCACAACTCAGAGCAAAGCATTACAGCTGAGCAAACTTTCTTTTCATGGGTGTCAACACTTATGCACCCAGATCAGCTGCAGACAAGAGTGGAGCTTTCAATGGGAATTTTAAACAAACNAAAAAAAAAAGATTTAACACAATTCCTTTCAAACTTACAGAAAGAATTTTCGTAGATATAGACAAGATTATTCCAAATTTATATAGAAAGGGAAAGGAACTAAAATAGCTAAAACAATTTTTGAAAAGAATAGAGTGGGAGGAATCAGGCTACCCAATTTCAAGACATACTATATAGCTTCAGTAATCCAGATTGTGTGATATTGGTAGATGAACAGACTTACAGGTCAATGGGACAGACAGAACAGAAAAGCCCAAAACAGACCTTCACAAATATACTCAACTGATCTTTTACAAAGATGCAAAAGGAATTCAATGGAGAAAAGATAGCCTTTGCAGCTAGAGCAATTGGACATCCACAGACAAAAAGAAAGAACCTCAACCCAAGTCTAATGTCTTATACAAAAATTAACTCAAAATGAGTCATAGACTTAAAGAGAAAATCTTTGGACTATGGAGCTAGGTCAGGAGTTTTCAGATCTGT
>NW_007744154.1:5804-6342 GCF_000696425.1 Galeopterus variegatus
TACAAAAATTAGAAAATGGACAAAAGACATGAAGAGACATTTCACAAGAAAATATACAGATTAGCAAATGAAGCTCATACAAATGAGCACATAAAAAAGTGTCCAACATCCTTAGTTACCGGTGAAATGCAAATAAAAACCGCAAGGATACATCAGTACATGCCCATCAAAATGCTAAAATAAAAACATACTGATAACGCCAAAGTCTGGATTCACAGAAACTGGGTGGCTTGTATGTTGCTGGTAATAATGAAAAATTGCACGGCCTTCTGGAAAACAGTTCAGGAGGTTTTTAAAAACAAAACCAAGTTAAACATTCAACAATCGTACAACCCAGCAATCACACTCCTGGACATTTGTTCCAGAGAAATGAAAATTTATGTTCATGCAGAAACCTGTACATAAATGTTTATAGCAGCTTTTTTTTGCAATAGCCCCAAACTAGAAACACAGATGTCCTTCAACAAGTGAGGGGTGACACCCTCAGAAGGCTGGGGAACTGGACTCCCTCTACCCCCTCTGGCTGTAGCCTCTCCTG
>NW_007744154.1:6493-7158 GCF_000696425.1 Galeopterus variegatus
TACCAAAGCTGAAGCCAGCTTTGCTGAGAGGCTCCCCACCTCCCTGCCCTTCCCTTGCAGACGTCAAGCAAGGCCCAGGAGGGTGACCGCCGCCTAGTCTACTCTTTCTCCTTAGATTTCAGACCTTAAGCTCACAGTTCCCAATATCTCTGCCAATACCAGGGTCTTTCTCTAGTTAGGCCTGTAATCCTATGTTTCTACAACATTACTAGCTTCCAAGCCATTTCCTTTTTTAAAAAAATTAAAATTTGAGTTATTTTAATTACCCCCATCCAGCTACTCCCTCTGCCTTTAACCCCATCCTTTTAGGAAACTTTTTGTCTCCCACCGAATAGGACTTAAGGTAAGAGGTGGGTCTGAACTTGATGACCCTCCACTTCAGTCTTGGGGGAGGTAGCTGGTGCTCTGCCAACCTCCCTGCTGGCCTAGGTGAGAGGAAGAGCAGGAGTCTGGAGAGAAACCCGGAATGCAGAAAAACTGGGAGTTCTATCTCAGCAGAGACTTTCTGACCACTGAGGACGGGAGGGTTGGTGAGATCAACAGGCTGAAAACGATGATTTGTGAGTTTAGCGACCTTAAGTTCCTCACAGCATGGGAGCAGGGAATGCTCTAGAACAAGCTCTCCACCTAGACAACTGACGTGTTGAGCTGGATCATTCTGGGTA
>NW_007744154.1:9107-9527 GCF_000696425.1 Galeopterus variegatus
AAAAGGGAGAAATAGAACAAAAGAAAGGGGTGACAGTTCCCAACCAAGTCCAAAACCCAGCAGGGCAGTCATTAAATCTCAAAGCTGGCAAATCAAGTACCTGACTCCATGTTCGAGATCCCCTGCATGCTTGTGTGGGGTTTGGGTCCCCCAGTCCTCAGGCAGTTCTGTTGCTATGGCTTTCCCGGTCTCAGGTGATGCTTTATCTCTCACAAGCTGGCATTGTGTTCTGGTGGATCCACAGGTCTGGGGTCTCCATGACAGTCCTGCTCTCACAGCTCCACTAGGCATGGTGCTGAAGGGGTTTCTCTGCTGCAACTCTGACCTCACATTTCCACTCAGCATTGCTCTAGAAAACACTGTCTGTGGTGACTCTGCCCCTGTGACAGATCTCTTCCTGGGCCCCCAGACTTTTCCATA
>NW_007744154.1:11415-12176 GCF_000696425.1 Galeopterus variegatus
TTAGTTCCAGTCAAGCTAGTTGCTCTGGAAGTGGTCCATCTTTTTGTCCTAAAGTAGCTCAATAAAGGGTTAATAGCATAGGGTAGAGCAGGAGGGGACGCCTGGAATTTCTGGTCACCCTGGTCTTCAGCCTCAATCTGATACCTGTTCTTGGGGCACAATCTTCACTTTCCTGTAGTGCTCTCCAGCCATTAGCCACCTTCTTTACTGTGTAAGCTTCTGCCACTTCAATAATACAGTGACGGGAACGTGATTGGGATCATAATTTATGTAAGAAAATTGTTGGACTTTTAAGTACATTTTTCAAATTTAAAAAATTTAAGCAAAGAACAAAAAAAAGTGAAGGGTTAAACAAANCTGCCCCTGTGACAGATCTCTTCCTGGGCCCCCAGACTTTTCCATACATCCTTTGAAATCTAGTTTGAAGCTCCCAAGCCTCCACAGCTCTGGTATTCTGTGAGCCTGCAGACCTAACACCACATGGATGCTGCCAAGACTTCCGGCTTGTATCTTCCAAAGATGCACATCCAGCCACACCTGGGGACAATTTGCCATAGCTGGAGCAGCCAAAGCAGCTGGGATGTGGGTGTGGAGAGCAGCTTTCCAAGGTGGCCCTGGGCAATGAGCCCATGGAGGGCTCCTCGGGCCTGTTCCCCAAGACCGTTCTGTCTCCCTAGGCCTTTGGGCCTCAAATGGAAGTGTTGGCCCCAGAGGCTTTTGCAATGCCTTCAGGGCCTTTCCCCTTTCTCTTGATAATCCTG
>NW_007744154.1:14063-14751 GCF_000696425.1 Galeopterus variegatus
AAGTGAAGGGTTAAACAAACAGTGGTATATCCATACCATGGATATTACTCAGGAATAAAAAGAAATGAACTATCAATAAATAAAACAACTTGGATGACTCTCCAGAGAATTATGCTGAGCAGGGAAAAAGCCAATCCCACCATTTTATGTAGTGCATGACTCCACTTGTACGACATTCTGGAAATGACCAAGTTATACTGATGGAGAAGAGATCAGCGGGGGCCTGGGTTACGGGGCGGAGCAGGAGGGAGGTGGGTGTCGCCATAGAAGGTGCCATGAGGACTCTGAGAGGACAGAACATTCTGCATCTTGACTTTGTCAGCATCAGTCTCCGGTTGTGATGTCGTCCTATGGTTTTGAAAGATGTCGTGGGGGCAAACTGGGCAGGGAGTAGGTGTTATCTCTCTGTATTATTTCTTACAACTGCATGTGAATCTACAATGATCCCAAAATAAAACGTTTAATTTTAAAAAATCACAACGAGCATAACTACCTATTTAAGGATGTGTACGGTATCATTCTGACAGATACATTCCCACATATGCACAAGTAGGTATGTCTAGTGATAAATTTGCTTAACTTACAAATCTTGGGAATACCTCAAATATCCATCAACATAACATGGCTAAAAAAGATCATATTTCCATGAGATGATATCATATGTGGGGCTTTACAGGAATAAAACAAA
>NW_007744154.1:16636-17267 GCF_000696425.1 Galeopterus variegatus
CTGAACCCATGGCCTTGGTGTTGTCAGCACCACACTCTCCCAAGTGAGCCACGGGCCGGCCACGTGACTTACATTTTTAAAAGATCACTCCCACTGCTGCAGGGAGGACAGATTGTGGGGAAGATACAAAGCAGAGAAACCCGTTAGAAAGATGCTGCAACAGTCCAGGGCACTGCGATGACTCTACCTGGACATCAGGGAGGAGCAGGGCACAGACTTACATGCCCATGACAAACAAGGGAAAATGGGTTCCTATATGGGAGACAACTGTTTTCAGTCACTGGACAGCAGGCTGTGCCAGCTGTGACCCCTGGCAGAGGGAAGCAAATGCTTGTGGCAGCCCTGAGTCTGGGGAAACGTCACCACCATGGCAGAGAGTGACGAACCACACAGGGCAAGGCAGTTGTGCAGAGTGGATGAGACAGAGATTGGGCTTTGGGGCAGCTGAGACAGCTGGAATGAGTGAGCAAGGAACCAGACAGGACAGTGCTGCACAGAGGAAGAGCTCCAGAAATCCGCAGAGGCTCCCCTGAGGATCCAGCTCAATACCAGTCTACAGCGCAGAGGCTAAAAGTCCACACGTCCAGAGAGAAACAACTGTCAGGTAAAGATCAGTTCTGAGGGACTGTAA
>NW_007744155.1:0-1342 GCF_000696425.1 Galeopterus variegatus
TTGGTGATGATTGTATTTACTTGGTAAATATTTTCTTTACTGGCTCTCTATTTCTATTACAGCTTAATGACTTAAATTCAATTTTATCTGTTATTGCTTCTACTATAGCAGCTGTGGGCTGGTTATTAATTGGTATGTTTCTTGACTAACCTACTTTTCGACTTATTGTTGGTATTTGTCTCAGGATTCCTTTTTCAAGCAGTGTAGTGTTTCACTATTTTTTCACAAATTTTAAACCCTATCTTTGAATGGATTATTTCCATTTGTTTATTTTTATTGTGATTATTATATATTTTGACTCATTCAGGATGTTATGTGGTATGTTTTCTTTTGACCATTATATTAATTTTGAAATTGTTGCCGTCTCTTCTTGCAGAGTTCCTCACCATGTTGCCTGTCCCAGCAAGAAGATCCTACTTTCTGGTTCCACCAATGTTGTTCTTGACACATGACTTGATTTTTCCAGTGAAATTTGAGTGGAAGTACACTGGTCATCTCTGAGCAGAAGCATCATGGGCCAGTCTATGATTTGCTATGATCTCTTTCTTCCGTCAGAAGACTAGAGATTGCCAAATAGAAGCTCTTCAACCGGCATGAGTCACAGAGTAAAGATTATATGGAATCAAGCCAAGATTAACCCACAATAGACATTTAGTGGGGACAAAAATCACACCTTTAATGGAGGTAAACCACTAAGTTTCAGGGGTTACATTTTATCACAGCCAAACCCTCTTGTAATCTGACTGGAAATAAAATTCATATGCTTCATTTTCTTCCTATCCTTTCCATCTTTCACCTGATCAATGTTTGAATACAGAACATTTCCTACCTTCCCTGTCTTTTCCCCTGGTGGTTGAGAAGGTTCAATTACAATTACATCTTTTCCAATGGATATCCTTAAATTTTCAGTGCACAAGGAATTTAGTGAGAAATAACTTTCTGTTAAACAATCTTCCCCAACCATTGTGATATTATTGATCTGAATTTTAAATTCATCTTTATTTTAAACCACATATTATAGTCTTAATTTTATTTCTTTTACCATCAAAAACTTATTAAATTTACCGATACATTTTATTCATTTTTATAGAAAGCTTATTCTATTCATTTTTAAACTTCTTTTTCTGGTTTATTGTTCCTCGTCTAGTGATTTTATGGTTGTTGAAAAATTGCCCCTGCTCCTCTGTGTAGAACGTGGTCTTATACTGACAGCTTATACTTATACTATGGCTCCTGCCCTCACGCTGATGTTAGAAATACTGAAGAACCAGTCCAGAGGCAGCAGCCAGCTTTGCTCAGGTTCTAATTAGCATGTTGCATCTTTGTTCTCCTACTCATTAAT
>NW_007744155.1:2891-17266 GCF_000696425.1 Galeopterus variegatus
CTCTCTCTCTCTCTCTCTCTCTCTCTCTCTCTCTCTCTCTCTCCCCTCTCTCTCTCTCTCCTCAGACGCGTGTATGTGTGTAAAAACAATACTGGAATTACTGTGGATTACTGTGGTTGAGAAAGTATTTCCCTCCTTCAGGGTTTGTTTTCATTCCAAGTTTCTATGCCTTCGGCTGACCTGTCTGAAGAAGATCACACCATTTCCAAAACAACCTTCCCTGGAATTTAGAATGTTTGATGGCTCAGTGCACCCTGTGCTCTGTGAGCAGTAGTCCATATCTCTTCAAAGCAGTTAAGAAACCTACTGCATGCAATCTGAATATCCAACTTTTCCATTTTTCCTGCAATAAGCCCCATCTTTGTAATTCCTCTAATGTTTTCCCCAAAGAGCTGTGAAAACCATGTCTTTGACTGGTCATTGCAAAGTGTGCAAAGTAGTAAGGACATTCTACCACAAATAATTTGAATAAACAAATTGGAGGTAAGATATATGTTGACCTGTTTGAAGAAACTAGCTATACAAGGAAATAAATATGATGTATAATTTACTCAAAATACTCCAAGGGTAATTTGAATTAAAACCTACACATTGATAGTGAACAATTATATAAATAGGAGGTCATTTTCAACATGGCATTTCTTGACTCAATATCTGTCAGTGGCTCAATGTTTCCTTTGATAGCAATTCTAAAATCTGTTTGCTCAGTAAGAAGATATTTAGTGCTGATCCCATTTATCTACCATAATAAGGGCACAGACTTTTTAATCTATTTACAAAATTCTTATTTTTTAAGTGGCATGATTTTTTTTTTATTATTATGATAAGACATGTGTCCACACATATATTCTTTCAAGACTTTTCCCTGCCTCAAATTGACTGGTCTACTCAATCTCTGTTCCTTATGACATAACTCAAAATTCTACTCTACAAAGCCTTCCTAGTCTTCACTGACTCTCCCACTTTTCCAAATTTCCTCTCCATGAAACTTCTGTTTTACATATATACCACTTAAATAGAATATTACTTTCTTTTCTCTTTTCTGTTATTTTATTTGTATAATACATGCCATTTCATCTTGATAATTTGTCTCATTCTTTGGTAGTCTTTACAGCACTTACACTATATTGAGCTTAGCTAAAATTAACAAATGCATGTGTTATTCAAGTGTCACATGCCTAAGTTACACAAGCCTCCCAGCTTCACAGGGTTGTCTTGCCCTTAAATTTACATAAACGGGTTTAATTTTGGCTATTTTTTGTATCTCATCTAAGAGAGATTGTGTAATATTAATTTTTCTGTGACTGGCTTTTTTAACTTAGCATAATGCACTACACATTCACCCATGTTGCCACATATGGCAGGATTTTCTTCTTTTTTAAGGCTGAATACAACGCTATTGCATGTTTTACATAAAGTGTAAAATATGGTTTTACACATCATATTTTCTTTATCCACTGATCTGTCAAGAGTAGAAGGGTGGCTGTCAGGGGGAAAGAGGGAAGTGGGAGGTTGCAATGAGTATAAAGTTTCGGTTATTCAAAAGGATTAGGTTCTAGAGATCTGCTATACAGTATTGTGGCTATACTCAACAATACCCTATTGCTCCCTTAAAAATATGTTAAGGTAGGGGTGAGGATTAAACCCTCAGTACACATTTGATGGTTTTCTTTGGGTGTTTGTAGTTTCCCTATGGTATCACCCCAATATCCAGCTTCTAATGAATTCCTAATCCCATCTCCATCTCTAGTACATGCAGTCTGCTTTTCAGAAAATGTCACCACCAATCGATTTACTCTCTGTAATACCACAACACACTGCTATTAAAAATTCTGGATTAATTGGGCAGATATTAAATGTATAAATTGTCTTCCAATAATTAGGCATTAGTAATACAAATCTTTCAAGTTATTGGTACTGAAAATGATCTCACATGCACCTCCATATCTCCACAGTCTTGCTAAAATCTCCCTGTCTTCTCTCCATGCACTGGCCTTTTGAGATTGCTCTTGGCAGCATAATATTATACTTACTTTCTCATTCAGAGTGGATTAGTTCTCTATTGCATCCCACCTCTCTCACTGCACAGTAGGGAGCCAAGAGACACATACACCAACAAGGTTCATTATCTATGCTTACTCAGTCAGCAGAGTGTTCTGCCCCTTTTGAGCTACACAAAACCCTCCCAACATAAAAATTATTGCTTTCCTGCACTTTAGGTCAAGTCACATTCTTAGGGAGGGCTTCTCCCATCTACCCTCTATGAGCAAAAGTAGGATAGGGATTTATGATCGTCCCGTACAAAGAATACTGGAGGATCTGCTCTTCCAATTATATTTATTAATGAAATGAAGGGTGACCTTTGCCCCTAAAGAAAAGTGAGAGTCTAAAACTAATGAAAAGAAAAGTTCCTTCAGTGTGGGCTGAATTCTTCCCTCTTGAATTCTTCATTTAGTGGAACTGTAACTCCCACAGTTGCAAAAAGGATTTGTTAACCATACAAAAATGGAAATGTGGTCCTGGGAATTTAATTATTCCTACAATAAAATTCCTGTTTTATTAAATATAAATAGGTATGCCTAGTTATGTTAGAGATTTTATAGTACTTAAACACCAATAATTATTCAAACAGATTTATTGAAGTTTGATGGCAATGTAATAATAATGTCGGTATGTTTTATATGCAATAGTTGTTACACCTCATTAAACAGGTTGGTAAATGATCCATTACTGTTTAATTAACATTCAATGACTGTGTTATTAAATCTTAAACTGTAAATTAAATCCTGATTTGAGACACTTAATTTTAAAGTGTGATTGAAAACTTCTTTGGGCATGAGCCTCCAGAGTCTCTTCTATTTTCTATGGTCCCTTCCTGCTCTACTCATATCCCACAACATACGTATGGGACTGGAAAGTAGGCTGCACTTAATTTGTGTGGTGGAACTTTTCTTAATGGAGAAAAGCATGCCTCTCTAGTAAGTGATCAAATTTTGAAAGGAGAATAATTTTTATTTCAGATCCAGCTTCTTACAGATGGAAGATTACTTTTTATTTTCTTTTTTAACTTTTAGAAAAAGAATTAGCCTAAAGCCTTACAACATTCACTAACACTTTCACAGCAGAACATTGTGCAATCTTGGCAAAATTTATTCAGCTAATTCACCTACCCATTTGCCAATAGAAAAACCCATGGCACAGGTAGATGTTTTCAATTTTCACTGAACAAGCTGCTGCAAAAATAGCAACTGGGTGTTAAGTAGGCAGGGGTAGTTTCTCTATATTTAATAGGGAGAACCAAATCCTGTCAAGGTTTATATATATTTCAGAAATATACAGAGTTGCGCTTTTCTGGAGCAAACATTGGAGTTTGTGTGATAGTGGCCCAAAGAGTAACAATAAAATATCATTCTCAATATGCTATAACTTTTTACATATTTCTTTGTGTTTTTTGAGCATTTTAGTACACAAAACAGATCCCTAGTGTTGGAATTTATATTCAGTGCAACTTTTCTCCATTGCTAATCTATGATAGTTTTCAATATATTTTAGCTTTGTATAATAACACACCCTGAAATTGGGGAAAACTATTCTGACAATTTCAATTAATTTCCTGTATCTTAGCTCAATAGGATTGATTACCTTCTCATAATTCTTAGGATATTAACAAAGCCATATGATACATAAATTTTAATTTTGAGTTTTTAAAATATTTTTAAAAGATCTTAAATAAAGATTATTGGATGTGCTTGTATATAAGATTGTAGTTCTGTCTTCTGTATATGCAGATTGAGGAGAAACTTAACAAATTATTTCAGAATAATAATTACAACATTTCAAAGAGCAGCACAACAAAACACATTTTTACAGAATTTTGTAAACTCAAAAGTATAAGTGTTTCATAGATTCCTCCTTCTTGAGAGTATTTGTGCACATTTGTGCATACTCCTGAGGCTTTCTGGTCTAGAAAACTTTCTACACACCCCACATTCCATCATGTCTTTCAGGTGAACATCTTTTCTTTCAATAGTCAGCTCAAGCACTGCCTCCTTTTTATAGCCTTTCTTTTTCAGTAAGGACTTAGCTTCTTCCTCTTTGGAAACTCCTGCTGTGAAAATTCTGCACTTCTCTACTGCTATTTACATGGTTCCATGGTTGTCTATCCCCAATCGACTGTATGTGACTTGCAGGCACAACCCATGCCCTATTCATCTTGAATCATCAGCCCAAGTAGAGTGATGGACACATACTAAGAGATCAGCATTTTTACTGAATGAATATACACATCTATGATACTACAAATAAACATCCACAGAGACTACCATTACTACACTCTGCCTCCTTGATTGTATTTTCCTGCCCATCTGCCTATTCAGTGTGCAGCATCTTCATAATTTTCTCTATCTTCTCTTTTATCAAACCTTCATTCAGGAGAAGGTTGTCATTGGTCATTTTACATTTCTGCGATTCTGTAAGAGTTTTGCTGCAAGAGATAGTTGACATCTCATCTGTTATTGTAGGGCATGACTTCCTCCATGCAGGCTCTGAAACCATTCCACTTGTGCCAAGCAAGGTCTTAAAATTGTGGAAACTTAATAAATATTTATGAATTATAGATTAGACTGTAATTTTGTATAAAATAAAACACACTATTTCATCAGAACATAAATACAAGTGATCCAATTAAACTATGAATGCCCCAAATAGTGTAATATTTAATTTATATTTCTAAGGAAATTTCCTTTCCTGCATGTATTTCTCCAGGGTACAGAAATCATTATTACAGAAATGTGTTAATTTGAGTTTATACTCTCATTTCCGTTTCAAATAAATCTTGAAATGGAATTAAAAGCATATTTTCTTATGTAGAACACAAAAGAATTAATGGACTTGAAGATATATTTATACAGATTACTCAAGCCAAAGAACAGAAAGAAAAAAATTGAGTAAAAATGAATAGAGGCTCAGAGAAATATGAGGATTAAACACACCAACCCAGCATGGGTGGGAGTACCAGAAAGAGAGAAGACAAAGAAAAAAGCAGAAAAGATATGTAAACAAATAGTGTCTGAAAATGTCCCAAATATATTCTTAAAACAATAGTCTACATGGTTAGGAAGTATACATGCTCCAAATAAAATAAATTCAAAGAGATCCACAAAATGATATAGTAAAAATTCTAGTAAAATCATAGTAAAATACTGAAAGTCAAAGACAAGGAGAAAATCTCAAAAACAGCAAGAGAAAAATGACGTATCACTTGCAATCCAAGCAGATGACATCTCAGCAGGAACAATGCAGGCTACAAGGCAGTGTTTAAAAAAACAGTGACGATGACAAGAACAACAAAAATACCTACCAAGAATCCCACACTCAGCCAAGTGAACTTTCGAAAGGAAAGGCAAAATTAACATGCATATGATAAATCTTAGAGCAACCACTGAAAAATACCTCAAAATATAGCGAAAATATCATTAAAATGGATCACAGACACCTTAATGTAAAATGCAAAACTATAAATATCCTAGAAGATAAGATACAAGATTTTCTGTATGACCTTAGGTCTGCTGATGACTTTTTACATACAACACCAAAGTAATGATCCATGAAAGAAATAATTGATAAGCTGTACATCATTAAAATGAAAAAGTTCCATTCTGCAAAATCAATGTCGAGAGAAACAGAAGACAACTCATAGACAGGGAAAAAATATTGGCAAAGAACCCATCTAATAAAAAGGGTGTTACCCAATATACAAAGCACTCTTAAGAACAGATGATAAGAAAATCAACAATCTGATTTTAAAAATGGTCCAGAGACCTCCACATCACGTGTCATCAGGGACATGCAAATTAAAACAGTACCACTACACACCTATTAGAATGGCCAAGATCCAGAACACTGGCAGCACTAAATGCTGGTAAGAATGTGGAGCGATAGAGATTCTTCTTGGTTTCTGGTGGGAATACAAAATACTACTGCCACTTTGACAGACAGTTGGGAAGTTTCTTACAAAATTAAACATACTCTTATCATATAATTTATCAATTGCACTTCTCGATATTTACTCAAATAAAATAAAAATGTATGTCCATACAAAAACCATTGTTCAAAAAGAGTTATTTTATAAGATGTATATTAAATAAATTTATTATTTTAAAGCTTTATTCATAATTGTCCAAACTTGGAAGCAATCGAGATGACTTTAAGTAGGTGAATGAATGAATAATACACTCTGGTATATTCAGAGAGTGAAATATTATTCAGGACCAAAAAGAAATGAGCTACTAAGCCATGAAAAGACATAAAGGAAACAAATGCATATTGCTAAATGAAACAAGACATACTGTATGATTCCAATGAATGACATTCTAGAAAAGGAAAAACTATTGATACCAGTGGACACTCAGGTCCCTGGATGAGGCTCCCCCAAATCTGCCTGCCCCTAGATAAAAATAAACAACCCAAAAGTCAAATGTTGGTGAAAATGCAAGTCAGAATTTATTGAAGAATACAGGTGATCTGAGGAGAGATGTTAGGCTAACCCATCCCTCTGGTAAACCTGAAGGATAAAGGCTGACTAAAGCCATCTCAAGACTCAGATTTACTGGGGGATTTTTAAAGAGGGAGATGAGGGAATGGAATGTGGGAAATGAAAAGCAGGATGGAGCGGGACGTGGGATTCAAGGTCTTTGTTGCGCGGAGCCAGGTGCAAGGTCTCGCCAAGGCTCCATCTGGTTTCTACTCTTGTCCTAGTTATCATCTCAGGATCCTCCTGGAGGAGTGGAATCAGCATAGCTCTATTGATGTCTTCCTTGGTTTGCCAGGGTCTGGTAGTACATGTCTTATGGCAGGTTTATAGCTTCAGGCTGGCTGGAAAACAACTTTACATTTATGTAAATAATGTCATCTTGTCCCATAACCAATGTTCAAAATATCAAATAACCATGGGAAAAGAGAGAACACAGAGAAATGCATGCCAGGAACAAAGCTGTGTACTTTTAAAATCTTTTATTAGAGTCCATGTGGTGTTAGTTCCCAATATGTCTTCAATTTTGCTCACTCCAACACTATGAAGACAGTAAAAAGATCAGTGGTCACCAAGGGTTAGGGGGAGAAAGGGATGAATACATGGAACATGGAGGATTTTTAGGGCAGTGAAACTGTTCTGTATAATATTATAATGGTAGAAGATAAATAGTATTTTACATGTGTCCAAACCCAAAGAATGTACAATGCCAAGAGTGAACCCTAGTGTAAACTATGGACTCCGGATGATAATGATGTGTCAATGTAGGTTCATCAGCTGTAACTGATGTGCCACTGTGGGGCAGGATATTGATAGTGGGGAGATGATGTATGAGTTGGGGCAAGAGGTATATGGGAACTCTTTGTAATTTCCACTCTATTTTGCTGTGAACTTAAAACTGCTCTAAAAAATAAAGTCTATTAAAATCACTAAATAAATTTAAATGCTAAAAAGAGAGAGGCATTATAAAAATAAATGGAAAAATTATTTCACAAATTCCCTATTAAAACAAGTTGAGTGCCAAATATATACATAACATCGTGTTCAGGACGGAAAGTTGAAGCACCCATGAGTTTTGTTTGCAAAGTACATTATTTTTGGCAAAAGGAAAACATACACACATTACAATTATTGCAGGCTATTCAATTGTGAGTATCATAAGGAATATTTAACGTTCCATGGGATGTCAAAAGAAGGAACACTTATTTCTGGGAAAGTTCTTTGGGGGAGGTGATATTGGTCTTTGAAAGAGAGAAGGACTCAGGTAGAAGGAACTGCAACAATAAAGACATGGTGTTTAGATAGTGGAGGCTTGAGAACATAAGCCAACTAAAATTAAAGATTCAGTCCTGAGAGAAAACTTGAACATGCAAAATCGCGAGGGTGAGACTGGAGCAGGCAATCACCTGAGCAGGAGGAGGAGTGATACAGAGGCTCGTTCCAGATGGGAGGAGAAAAACTTCTCTCTGAGACAAGAGGAGGATGAGTAAGTATTCACTTGAAGTAAGATAGAGGATGCAATGATATAAGTCAGACACATTTGCATTTATTTTTTTAAAAAACGAAGGACAATCTTTGGCAAAGGATCAGAGTATTCTGGGTATAATTTGAAGCTAGACATCAGTAAAATGTGCAGAAAATAATTTGGCAGATATTAAATTAGAGGTTAATTGAAGATGCAGGGCTATCACAAACAGCTGAGCAGATTGGGGCTGCAAAATGGTTCCCAGATGAGGAGATAAGGTAGGGGTAGCAGTGCTGACACAGACTATGTCCACTGGAAGAAGCACTTTTCTCTCATTCACACAAAAGTGTCAAATGGTCAACCAGTAGCCCTGAAAAAATCCAAAATGAACTTGATGTTTGGGTTTTATTAAAAACCTACATCTTTAAGTGAACCTAGAGCACTCAACTTAAGAGAACTAAGTGCTTTTGTGTTCAAAAGTTACCCAAAATTTAAAGAGGGCATCACTTATGCGCCATTTGCCTTGGATCTAGAGCACAATAAGGAATTCCAGAATCATGAGTCTAAATTCTGTAGTGGAAGAAGCAGTCACTTTTAATAAGAAGAATTTCCTATCTTATTTAATGTTGGCAATAGTTTCAAAGCGATGGAGCAGTCTAAATAATTTGCCAATATATTTATTACATGCACATAATTGCATAAAATTTCACTTTAGCCAAATTACTTTCCTGAGTCATAATTTAGTTTGGACTTCCTATCTTGAAAATATAGCTAGCATTTTCTGGAAATTCTTAATGACTTGTCTGGTAGGAAAATTGTAAATAAAAGACATGCCTCCAGATGTTTGGGTATTTAGTTAAATTGCTCCTTTCATGGAGTGATTCAAGTTGTTGAAAGTAAAAGGCCATATTGTATTTAGATTGGCATAATTTCAATATTGAGGACAACTCTCTTAGCCATCTAGCATATTACTTATGAATTAGAGAAGAGCACAATCAATCTTACCCCAGTTCATTGGGGGAATATAGAGATAGTATGCAAGTATGAAGGAAAGAAAAAGAATATCTTGTCTTTTGTTCTTCCCTGTTTGTTACTATTAAATATCAAACTATATGGAATGTACTAATTTAATCCTAAATTTTATAATTCCAAGACCAGTAAAGCTTAAGTATTTTTAAATGACAATAGCCTCAAAGGCATTTCTGTAGGCTGCATAAATATTGCTTCCTGGTTCTGCCTGGCCTGCCTTGGTGGTGGCTACATAATGTTTCTCAAGCAAAAGATAAACCAAATAATATGAATAATGTAGAACAGCACAGCATCCCAAGTGATCCTATTAAATTGATTTTAACTGGTGCCAATCAACTGAAATGAAACTAGAGTTTTTAGTTTAGAATAGTTTACTTCTTGCATATTAAGACAATTGATCTGATTCAATTGTTGATTTTTTCTCTTGTGACTGCTACCCAGTATAAGTAGACTCACATTTCTATTTGTTGATGAACAAACAGGCTTGCACTGTCCATGTAACCTTCATCTTACCAGTAATAATTTCTGGTTGTCATATGAACAGAAACAGATAGGTCAGTATATTTAAATAAGTCCCCCCAAATAAATGCATAATATAAACCCCAAGTATTCTTATTTTTAGAAATCAATATTTCTTCGAAAAATATGGTTGTATAGACTTTGGCTTCCTTAATTTTCACAACAATTCTAGAAACGTGTTTCTATTTTTTTTTCTTTTTAGTTGCACTGCTTCCAGAACTTCTTTTACAATAGCTCAGTAAAGATTCAATTTTCTTTCTTTTTTCTATTTTTTTTTTGTACCCATCTGTCTTTCCATAATTACACAGGTAAATACACTTTCCACCCTTTACTACTAAACTGATTCATTTTCTTTTCATAAAACTAACATCACTTCAACTTTGCATTTCTCTTTATTTTTCCAACAACAATGACAATATTCTCTGTTATAATACGAGATATTTTCTTTAAAAATAAATGGAGTTGTAAAAATAATAATAATAATAATTAATTAAGTGCTGCAGTACTGTCTCATTCCTTTTTTCCTTCATTTATCCCAACTCACTCTTCTGGCTGCAAAGCTGTCAGTCACAGCATGACGTCTGCTGAAAATGAGTTCAACTCTGCATCTTGTCAGATGTAGCCTGTGTTTTGTGTTTTATGATTTTCTAAAAAATAACAAACAAACCCAGAGCGTAGGAAGGTACTTAGATGGCTTCTAGGGAAGCTGTCATTTTCACTGTAGCTTTGTTCTTTACTGCAGAGAGAGGCTGATACTAAAAATTTCTGGAAGAAAAAAGAAAAATAAAACAGCTTCAACAGCATGTTGTGAATATCAAGTAGAGGAAGATACTAGACCACAAACCAAACACGGTCATGGTGCCAATACAGAATGAGAGGAGAATACTCGAATATTTCAGTGAATACTTAGAGCTAAGAAGTGAGGGCATGAATAGAATAACATGTAGATTTGCTTCATTAGTGAGAATCATAGTTATTCATGGTTACAGAATTTCCAAATATTAGTTTAAATCCTCTCTAGTATACCGAGATAATAAAGACATAGCCAAAATATGTGTATAAGAGTGTGAGTCTCACTCCATAAAGTGTAAAGAGGAAAAAATATTTTCAAAGTATTGAACAATTTATAGGAATCCATTTTGTGCAAAATACTTAAGCATATATATACAATTATATGTATAGAGAAACTCCTGACAACATTGCCAGAGATATAAAAATAAGAAGTGTGTGTGTGTGAAAGAGAGAGATAACGAAGAATTACGTGCTAGCCACAGATAGAAAACTGTGTAGCCACTAAAATAATAAAATAATGGAATTAAATTCTGATTTAGAAAAAATATTCACTATATATTGTTAAATAAAATAGCAAGCTACAGAATATTATAAAGAGTCTGATCTCAATTTGCTTAAAAGACCAAACTGAAGGTAGTTAAATATATCAGATGCATATTTATAAGCACAGAAACATTCTCAAAGGATAATACACATGGAACTATTAAGGAGAAAAAAGGCACAGAAGGGCTCCCACTTTTTGCCATATACACTCATATATTGTTTTCATTTGTTCAACAAGCATTTTTTCTTGTTTAATTTGACCAAAACAAAAAAGATTAAAAGTGCACACAGTGTTCTCAGAGTAAGTGCATTTTGGAATAGTTTGGGGGTGGCGGGGGGCAGGTGTCAGAATTACTGGTAGTCTCTTCCACTTATATTTAAGTACCTCTGGCCATTTTTTAAAAGGTAATAAATACATGTAGTTGATGGCGACAGAGTGACATTTATTCTTTTCCCTTTGCTTTGAAGTCAAGAAATAACTGTGCTGCTTTTCTTACATACCTCCTCTCTGCACCTCATGATTTCCATGTGGACTGTTTTTAAAACATCTTGGAATCACATAATAAAATCCAAACAGTTATCTCTTGTCTTTTAATTTCATGATTAAAATCAAAATAAAATTGTAGTAGAGAAGAGTATCCAAGGAATGTGTATATGGAACAATCAGTTCAGATGTGATGCAGAGAGTTTCAGCAAAGTGTGGCTCCAAAGCAGACAGAAGAAGCAAGTGTTAGGTGAATTAGTTTAATTCAAGGAGGTAAGGAAAGGACATTTATTTAATCTTTAGTGAAGAAGCAGTAATATGGTATGAGGGAAAGAAAGATTTAGAGTATAACTAGAAATATTGGTTCCTGGACTTCAGAAGTTTAAAAGTATTCAATCTCTCATTTTACCCAAATTCTAAATAACAAATAGTGCGGCCATCATCAGTACATGAAGAGGCAAAACATTAATGGGTCCTACCATTGATAAATTAAATTGAATTAGGCCTAATGCTGCCTCCCTATGCAGTAAACTGTAACCTAACTTATTATGTAAACAAACTGCAACCTAACTTGAGAGTATATTCTTGTAAGAAGTAAGTGAATCTTGGCAAATCATAGCAGCCAGCTTTCAGCAGATCACAGGCTGCAATATGCTACAACATGCCCAAATAAAGCAAAAGATGAAATACAAACAATTAGCTGTTTCTGTATTTTACTTCTTTTTTTTTTTTCCTGTTTATAAATATTACCAATCCATGTCGTTGAGTGGAGCTCTCTGAACTTTTACTGGTTAAATGTCCGATTCTTTGCTTCTTTGCTCAAATAAACTCTGCTAAATTTAGTTTATCTAAAGTCTTTATTTATTTATTTATTATTTATTTATTTTTACATATTGGTATCAGAAATGAAATCCAAGCTTAGACTTCCAGTCACCCCCAGGAGCCCTGAGTGACCTCGTCAAAGTACTGCCAGAGCTTTTTGTTCCTGCTGGTCTCTCCTTGCAATTGGGGTCATGGGTGAATTCCTCCTGGATTCTAACTTCAGGGACTTGTGTTTTGACCTCTCTGACTTTATCAGAGCAATTTTTACTGGGTTCGGAATCAAATTGGATCTGATGATTAACTGAATTGGATCCAGATAGAGCCCTCAGGTAGATATCATTTGAAAATGGGTTTCTCCAAATCTAAGGAGTCTGGGACTCCACTTTCTAGGATACCAGCTAACTTTATGAACAAAAAATATGGGCCCAGAAACTGTGTATTTTTATTTTATTTATTCATTTATTTATTTAAAATATTTTCTTCATCCCCACCCAATTGTACCCCCAACTAACCTGTGTATTTCTAGAAAAATGGATTAACTTTACTAAGGACAACATAGAACTAGGGTGGCCACAATGGGGAAGTTTTAACCTAGATAAAATCATTCACTTGTGAAGTACATTAGAAAAGATCTCAAATGCCACAATCAAAATGGGATGCATTTTTTAATTAGTACACAGAGGTATCTAAAAGTTTAAATGAATCAAACATAGCCTTTTTAGAAGATTTCTTACAGATAGTAAATGAAAAAATCTTCAAAGTATGTTTCACAAATATTTGTCAAAAGCTAAGCCATCTGGGAAGAAATTTTGTTCCATTGGCCAGATAAACAATTTGGACCTCAAAATTTTTTAATAAATTTGTGAATTTGTGTTATAGAATAAAAGTTGTATGATCTGCTTTTGCCTATATGTTTATGCATGTCTGTATGTATGATATAATTGTGTGATGTTTTTCTATCCCCTTATATGATATTGCCAAATTAAATTGTAAAGAAGCTCTAATTAATTGATTTGAAGTGTTTATATAAATAAAGTATTTCTCAGAAAAAAAAATAATAACTTACCCAAAATGCTTTACAAGTTCATCTGATTTGGCTAATCTTTGGTAAATAAGAATGTTGTTGGTTTGATTAAAACAGGCATGTATTCAGAGTTTCCAGAATTAAATATAATACAGATGCATGATTCTTCATAACTAGGTTTGGTGGTTAAATAAGTTTATGTTATCTCTATATTAATAAATTTGTTGATGAGCCCTGCAGCATCAGCCAGCCAGCGGAACCACGTGGCTCCATGTGCCCTCCCCACCACCACCTTGGACCCAGGCAGGGGGTGAGCTCCAGGTCCCACCCCGCTGCCCTGAACCATCATCAAGCAGGTGAACCCACTGGCACCAGCCAGCCAGTGGAACCACGTGGCTCCACGTGGCCACACATCCTGCCTCAGACCTGGGAGGCACACCAGCCAATGGATCTGACCCACCTAGCTTGGCCCAGCAGAACTCCATGCATTAGGGGCTCATTCTATGACCACAGAGTCTCGAACAGGAACCAAGTTGGTTTAACATAACAACCACCACACCCACTGTCAAGTAAGACAGGTCACCTCCCCGCAGTAGCAACTAAGGCCACTCTACAGCCAACCTCAGTGTAATAGAAGCAGCAAATCTCCTACCAAATGACCAAGCATCTGTGAAAAAGCACTAGAAGTATAAACAATAAAGAAGAAATGACACCACTGAAAGGATACAGTAATGCCCCAAAGTCAGACTCCATGTAACAGGGAATCCTTGAGATGTCTGAAAAATAATTTCAAGTAATGTTTTTAAGAAATCTTGAAGAAATAAAGGAAAACACAATTAGGGACCACAACAAAACAAGAAAAAAAAAACATCCAGAATATGAAGGAGGAAATGTACAAAGAGATTAATACCATAAAAAAGAGTGTGGCAGAACTTCTAGAAATGAAAGACTCACTCAAAAATAAAAAAAACATGACTGAGAGCTTGAGCAGCAAGGTAGAGCAAGCAGAACAAATAATTCCAGAGCTTGAAGATTTTTTTTTTGAAATAACTCAGGCAGACAATAAAAAGGAAAAAAAAGAATTAAAAATAATGAGGAAAACTTAGGAGAGATAGCAGACAATCTCAAGGGCTCTAACATCTGAATTGTGGGTATTCCAGAAAGGCAG
>NW_007744156.1:0-7844 GCF_000696425.1 Galeopterus variegatus
AGCCAGTCATGGTACTGCAAGTGAGGTATCCAATGGGTTCATGAACGGATCTCTCGGTGCATTCTATGGGTCAATCAGTAGGATACGCAGAATGGTTTTGAGTTCTGTGTGGTGGCTGCCGTGAGCTCCTTCATCTTCCCCTTCTTCTGGCTCCCTCCCAAACTATTCAGCTGTGCCGATGCCCTCAGTGATCTGAGTGGGAAGAGGTTAAAGAGGGGCTTCGGGGCATTATACCCTGGGCTGGGAAGGCCAGGGCTCACTCCTGCTGCACTTTCTTGTCTGAGAGAAACTGAAGGCTTTGGGGGCTCTCCTGGCACTAAGCAGTTCTGACTTGAGAGCGGGTTGATGGGAGTAAATTCAGTCTATTAATTTTACCGTCTTCAATCATTTACTGTCTAGTGTTTTGCTTGAATGGGTGCTGGAATCTTCTCCCGGGAGGTTTGGATTCTCACAATGTATTTCTGTTCATAGATGGTAGTGATGATATATGATTCTGTGAGAGTGTGAAGGCCAATTTCACCTATTCTACCATCCTGATGACCTCCCTCCTCCTGCCTGGGGTTTTAATTGTAAATTTTTTTATTAGAAAAGATTTAAAATATTTTCAAATCTGATCTAAATTAATGGCATGTGTTTTAGTCCATTTTGTGTTGCTATAACAGAATACCTGAAACTGTGTAATTTATAAAGAACAGAGGTTTATTTGACTCATGACTCAGAGACAGCTGCCTCTGGCATGGGCCTCAGGCTGCTTCTACACATGGCAGAAAGTGGCAGCAACCGGGAGTACAAGCAGATGACATGGCGAGAGGACGCAAGAGAGAGAATGAGAGGGGAGGGGCAGGGTCTTTTAAACAACCAGGTCTCTCACAGAAACTAATGGAGTGAGATCTTACTTAGGCCCCTGCCC
Source organism: Galeopterus variegatus (assembly GCF_000696425.1). Classification (NCBI taxonomy): domain Eukaryota; kingdom Metazoa; phylum Chordata; class Mammalia; order Dermoptera; family Cynocephalidae; genus Galeopterus; species Galeopterus variegatus. The sequence continues at coordinate 911 of NW_007744156.1, forward strand.
CCCAGGGAGATCATTAATCCATTCATGATGATCCACCCTCATGAACCAGCTTCCAACACTGCCACATTGGGGATCAGATTTCCACATGAGTTTTGGCGGGGACAACACGTCCAAACTCTATTATTCTGCCCCTGGCCCCCCAAAACTCATGTCATTCTCACATACAAATTACAATCATTCCATGCCCACAGTCCCAAAAGGCTTAGCTTGTTCCAGCGCCTACTTAAAAGTCCGANACATGTCCCAAACAAGTCCAAAACCCAGCAGGGCAGACATTATGTCTTGAAGCTCCCAAATAATCTTCTTTGATTCTAAGACCTGCATCCTGGGCACAATTGGGCATCTGGGCCCCCAAAGCCTCAGGTAGCTTCATGCCCACAGCTCTGCCAGGCACAGCCCATTGGGTTGCTCTGGTGCTTGCAGCTTTTCCAGGCCTGCATTTCACATTGGCAGTGGCCCTACAGTTCTGAGGTCCTGGCAGCAGCCTCACCACCTTGGCTCTACTAGACATTTCCCTCGTAGGGGATCTCTGTGGGGGCTCCGACCCCACCTTCTTGCTCAGCATCACTCTCATAGATGGCCTCTGCAGCGGCTCCATTCATGAGGCAGCTCTTTGCCTGACCTCCCAGCCTGTTCCATATATCCACTGAAATCTGGGTGGGGGCTGCCACACCTCCACTGCTCTTATTCTGCTGGCCTGCAAACTTAACACCAAATGGACGCTGCCAAGGCTTCCAGCTTGTGCTCTCCGGAGCTGCTACATGAACCACACTTGTGGCCACTTGAGGCAGGGCTGCTCCATCCAGAGAAGGTGGGATGCAGGGAGCAGTGTACCCCAGGTCTATCCTCTCAGACAACTCAGTCCTTCTAGGCCTCAGGATCTGTGATGGGAGGAGCCTGACTTTCCAGTTTTGAGAGAGGGTTGATGCTGTCAGGGCCTTTCTCCCATTTTCTTGGCTATTAGCATCTGGCTTCCTCACCACAAAGATAATGTCTTTAGCAACCAGTTTATCTGCTTCACCCTTGCATTTTTCTCCTAGTCTCTACTTCTCTATCACATGACCACACTACAAGTTTTCCAAACCTTTACATTCTGCTTCCTTTTTAAATCCTGGCTTTACATCATGCCCTTTGTGCCATATCTCAGACTAGGCTGTTAAAAGTAACCAAGCAGCTTCCTTAATGCTTTGCTGCTTAGAAATTTTCTCTGACAAACATTCTGTTTCACAAGTCCTAATCCCACCTTCCACAAAGTCCTAGGGTGTGGACACAATGCAGCCACGTTCCTTGCTATGGTGTAGCAAGGGTTGTCTTTTGTCCAATTCCCATGAGGCTAATCATTTCTATCTGAGACCTCATCATCTGCATGGTCTTTACTGTCCACATTTCTTTCAACATTCTGGTTACAACCATTTAACCATTTCACTCTAAAATGTTCCAAACATTCTCTCATCTTTTTGTCTTCTAAACTGTCCTCCAAACTTCTCCAACCTTTGCCTATTACCCAGTTCCAAAGCTGCCTCCACATTTTCAGGTGTCTGTTTAACACCGCCCCACTCCTCGGTACCAATATTCTGTATTAGTCCATTTTCTGTTGCTATCACAGATTACTTGAGACTGGGTAATTTATGAAGAACAGAGGTTTATTTGACTTACAATTCTGGGACAGCTGCATCTGGCATGGGCCTCAGGCTGCTTCAACTCATGGTGAAAGCAGCAGGTACAAGCAGATCACATAGTGAGAGGAAGCAAGAGCGGGGGAGGTGCCAGGGTCTTTTAAACAACCAGCTCTCACAGAAACTAATGGAGTGAGGTCTCACTCAGTCCCCTGCCCCCAGGGAGAGCATTAATCCATTCATGACAGATCTGCCCCCATGAATCAGGTTCCAACTGCCACCTTGGGGATCATCTGCCACATTGGGGATTAGATTTCCACATGAGTTTTGGTGGAGACGACATGTCCAAATTCTATCAGCATGGTAATGCAACCTTTTTTTTTAAGTCATAACTGAGACAGAATGACTCATTTGCTTGGGTCTTGAATTTGAGACTTGTAGTTCTTCTCCTATAGCTTTATCATCATCTGGATCTACCCATTATTATATTCATCATTGACCAACCAGAGTTTGGCAGTCATTCATGTTTACTGCTTGTGCACTAAGTGTTCTGATTATCCAAGTCTGTCCATTCTTTGCCATTATTAGGTAGAAAACTTCTAGAAGAGAAGAGAAAGTGTCTTGTGGAATAGTGCCTATAAAAAAGAGATGTTAATCCTTTATTTTTTCTTTTTCAATGTGGTGATTTAGGGTTTTACCATAACCCAAATGTGAGGTGTTTTTGTTTTATTTTGGTTTTATTAGTATTAAAGATACAGGTTTGCAAATATTTATTTGTTTTAATCTATGACAAATGTGAACAGATGGCAGGAGCACACATGGAGATTTCAGTAACAGAGGGGAGCCCCCGCCCAGCTGATGGGAGGAGCTCATGGAAACTTCAGCACCTGAGGTCAGCCCCAGAAGACAGACAGCAAGAGTGTGAGAAACCTCAGGAGTCGAGGGCAGCCCCTGCCAGGGCCAGATACTGCTACTGTGTGGGTGAGCTGCCACAGGCAGACATAGCCACTGCAGCAGCCAATGCCACTGTGCAGGTGGCACACTGACTACTCAACTACTTTGATAGAAGGTGAGTCACCAGCAGAACCTGGGGAAAGAGGTGAGTGAGTGCAGACCCATTACTCAGTGGCCCAACCCACAGCGAAATTACACTGCCACATGGAGTAGCACACCTGAGGTTGTGAGGTACTTGCACAGCCCACACAACAGCCTTGATCTAGTGGAGACACATGCAGATCCCTGCTGAGACTGCAGAAACACAGGACACCCAAATAGAGTAAGGAAGAATATTTCCAGTTGCCACCAAGCTATTCCCCAATTGGGGAAAGCAAGGACTGAGGAGGAGCCTCTGCCTGTAGGAAAGAGAAAAAAGAATCCCTACCCAGGGTTATCCATTTAAACTGGAGAGCTCCAGGATACCCCGGTACACCTCTCAAGGCTATGGGATGCTAGTTAAAGTAAGAACAAGACTGCCCAGTGTCAATCACGCCAGCCACAGAGCAATAGGGCACCCAGACACTTCTTCCAGGAACGGAAGAGCTTGCCCACATCCTCAACAAACCAACACAGTGTCACTAATTTCAGCAAGGAATCATTATAAGCCCCAGTATATAGGCCGTGGACACACTCACATGTGACTTCAACACTGAATAGAGGTGAAGTACCTGCATAGAGACTACACTACTGCATCTACCTGGAATCAGTACTGAAACCCCATACTTAACAGTTAATATAAAACACATTTACAGGAGGACACAAATCTCTCTCCTCAAAGCCCCCTCCAGAGTAATAGAAGAAGTGCTGTACGAAATAACCAACAACCAACATAGATATACTAGAAATACGGGGGGAAAAAAGAAAAGGAAAATATGACAGTACCAAAGGAATACAGGAATTCTTAAGTACCAGATCCCATAGAGCAGGAAACCACTGAAATGAATGCAAATTAATTCCAATGAAAAATCTTAAGGAAACTCAATGAGAAACAAAAAGACTCAGTTAGACAATAAAATGAAATGAGGAAAAGTATCCAAGATATGAAGGCGGGAATTTACAAAGAGATCAATATCTTAAAAAGGAATGTAGCAGAACTCACAAAACTGGAGGATTAATTCAATGAAATAAACAACACACCTGAAAGCTTAAACAGCAAGTATGAGCAAGAAGAAGAAAGAATTTCTTTTTTTTTTTTTTTTTAAAAATGACCGGTAAGGGGATCTTAACCCTTGACTTGGTGTTGTCAGCACCACGCTCAGCCAGTGAGTGAACCAGCCATCCCTATATGGGATCCGAACCCGGGGCCTTGGTGTTATCAGCACCACACTCTCACGAGTGAGCCACTGGGCCGGCCCAGAAGAAAGAATTTCTGATCTTGAAGAAGGTCTTCAAAATAACTCATGGAGATGAAACAAAGAAAAAAAAAATTTAATGAAGAAAGCCTAAGCAAGCGAGCAGATAACCTCAAGTGAACAAACATCTGAATCATGGGTGTTCCAGAAGGGGAGGAAAAAGGAAAAGGCATCAAAAACTTATTCAGTGAAATAATACCAGAAAACATCCCAGGTACAGGGAGACAGGCGGACCCTCAGATACAAAGACCCCAAAAACAGATTCAATCCAAAAAGCTCCTCTATGACACACATTATAGTCAAACTGGCAAAATTCAAAAACAAAGAGAATCTTAAGAACAGTAAGAGAAAAACATCAAGTCACCTATAAGGGAGTCCCCATCAGACTAAAGCAGACTTTTCAACAGAAACTCTACATGCCAAAAGAGAATGGGATGATATTACTGTGCACAAATATTGACAGTCAACTCTTTACCCTATAAATATGTAAAAAACAATTATGTTTTATTTGAAAAAAATTAAAAACAAAGCCTGTGGGATACTAAAATCATTCCTAAGAGGGAAGTTTATTCAAATAAACACACCAAAAGAATAGAAAGATTTCAAATAAACAACCTAATACAATAGAAAAAGAACTAGAAAAGCAAGAACCATATAATCCCAAAATTATAAGGTGGAAAGAAATAATTAAGATCAGAGCTGAACTAAATGAAATAGTGGGAGCTAAGAAAGAAGGAAAGAAAGACCACAGTGGTGCATTGGGCTTGCACAGGGAGAGAACATACGTTCGGCTACAAAGTGGAGAGGGGAGCTAGAGGGAGAGGGAGGGAGGATGGGGATAATTGGGTGAGGGACATGGGGTACAAATGCAATTCGTGGTAATGGACATGCTGCCAGTATGAATCTGGCCTTCAGATCTTGGGATTGAGGGGTGATAATCAGCTTTGTATCTCATGAATATTCAAAACCAAAAAACAAACCAACAAACAAATAAAAAGAAATACAGACCCCAAAATGATACAAAAGAACAATGAAACAAAAAGTTGGTTTTTCAAGAAGATAAATAAAACAGACAAACCATTATCTGGACTAACTAAAAAATGGAGAGGATCAAAATAAGAAAACTCAGAAATAAAAAGGAGACATTGCAACTGATACAACAGAAATACAAAGAATCATTAGAGAGTATTATAAACAAATATACACTAACAAATTTGAAAAACTGGAAGAAATGAATAAATTTCTGGATGCTTGCAAACTACCAAGACTGAATCTAGAAGAAATAGAAAACCTAAAGAGACCATTAACAAGCGACAAGATTGAATAACTAAGCAGTAGTTTCCCAACTAAGAAAATTCTAGAACCAGATGTATTTACCACTGAATTCTACCAAATTTTTAAAGAGGAATTATTACCAATTCTACTCAAACTTTTCCACGGAATTGAAATAGATGCCATTCTCCAAAACTCATTCTATGAAGCCAGCATCACCCTGATATGAAAACCAAAGATACTACAAAAAGAAAAATACAGAACCTTATCTCTGATAACCATACATGCAAAAATTCTCAACAAAATATGAGCAAATAGAACAACAACACATCAAAAGAATTATGCAACATGATCAAGTGGGATTCATTCCAAGGATGCAAGGATGCTTCAACATATGCAAGTCAATAAATGTGAAACATCATTTCAGCAAAATTAAGGACAAAAATTATATGATCATAATCAAAAATTGATAGATGCAGAAAAATCATTTTACAAAATTCAACATCCATTCATGATAAAGACTCTCAGCAAATTAGGTATAGAAGGAAATGATCTCAATACAATAAAAGCCATTTAGGACAAGCAGACCAACTGTATCATCGAGAATGTGGAAAAGTTGATAGTTTTTCCCTTAAGAATGGGAACAAGATATGGATGCCCACTTTCACTGCCCCTTTTAACATAGTATTGTATGTACTTGCTAGAACAATCAGGCAAGAGAAAGAAATGAAGAAATAAAATGCATCCAGACAAAGTCAAACTGTCCCTGTTTGCCAATGACATGATCCTATATATAGAAAAACCTAAAGACTCTACCAAAAAACCCTTACAGCTGATAAATAAATTAAGTACACTTGTAGGATACAAAATAAACACGCAAAAATTCGTAGCATTTTTATGCTTCAGGAGTGAACTAGTAGGAAAAGAAATCAAGAAATTAATCCTATTTACAATAGTCACCCAAAAAGGAATAGTTAGGAATCAATTTAATTTAACGAAGGAGAAGAGAGGTCTCTACAACAAGAATAACAAATCACTGCTAAAAATAAAGAAGGCACAAAAAGATGAAAAGAAATTCTATGCTCTTGGACTAGAAGAATTAACATTGTAAAAATGCTTAAACTACACAAAGAATTAGATTTAGAAGGAAAGTCTCTCAATACAATAAAAGCCATTTAGGATAACCAGACCAACTGTATCATCCAGAATGTGGAAAAGCAGATAGTTTTTCCCTTAAGAATGGGAACAAGATATGGATGCTCACTCTCACTGCTCCTTTTAACATAGTATTGTATGTACTTGCTAGAACAATCAGGCAAGAGAATGAAATGAAGAAATAAAATGCATCCAGACAAAGTCAAACTGTCCCTGTTTGCCAATGACATGATCCTATATATAGAAAAACCTAAAGACTCTACAAAAAAACTCTTACAGCTGATAAATAAATTAAGTACACTTGTAGGATACAAAATCAACAGGCAAAAATTCGTAGCATTTTTATGCTTCAGAAGTGAACTAGTAGAAAAACAAAATCAAGAAATTAATCCTACTTACAATAGTCACCCAAAAAGGAATTGTTCGGAATCAATTTAATTTAACCAAGGAGAAGAGAGGTCTCTACAACAAGAATAACAAATCACTGCTAAAAATAAAGAAGGCACAAAAAGATGAAAAGAAATTCTAGGCTCTTTAACTAGA
>NW_007744156.1:8217-9703 GCF_000696425.1 Galeopterus variegatus
AAATAAAATGAAATACAGACCCAAAAATGATACAAACAAAAAGTTGGTTTTTCAAGAAGATAAACAAAACAGACAAACCATTATCTGGACTAACTAAAAAATGGAGAGGATCAAAATAAGAAAACTCAGAAATGAAAAGGAGACATTGCAACTGATACAACAGAAATACAAAGAATCATTAGAGAGTATTATAAACAAATATACAATAACAAATTTGAAAAACTGGAAGAAATGAATAAATTTCTGGATGCTTGCAAACTACCAAGACTGAATCTAGAAGAAATAGAAAAGCTAAAGAGACCATTAACAAGCAACAAGATTGAATAACTAAGCAGTAGTTTCCCAACTAAGAAAATTCTAGAACCAGATGTATTTACCACTGAATTCTACCAAATTTTTAAAGAGGAATTATTACCAATTCTACTCAAACTTTTCCACGAAATTGAAATAGAGGCCATTCTCCAAAACTCATTCTATGAAGCCAACATCACCCTGATATGAAAACCAAAGATACTACAAAAAGAAAAATACAGAACCTTATCTCTGATAACCATACATGCAAAAATTCTCAACAAAATATGAGCAAATAGAACAACAACACATCAAAAGAATTATACAACATGATCAAGTGGGATTCATTCCAAGGATGCAAGGATGCTTCAACATATGCAAGTCAATAAATGTGAAACATCATTTCAGCAAAATTAAGGACAAAAATTATATGATCATAATCAAAAATTGATAGATGCAGAAAAATCATTTTACAAAATTCAACATCCATTCATGATAAAGACTCTCAGCAAATTAGGTATAGAAGGAAATGATCTCAATACAATAAAAGCCATTTAGGACAAGCAGACCAACTGTATCATCGAGAATGTGGAAAAGTTGATAGTTTTTCCCTTAAGAATGGGAACAAGATATGGATGCCCACTTTCACTGCCCCTTTTAACATAGTATTGTATGTACTTGCTAGAACAATCAGGCAAGAGAAAGAAATGAAGAAATAAAATGCATCCAGACAAAGTCAAACTGTCCCTGTTTGCCAATGACATGATCCTATATATAGAAAAACCTAAAGACTCTACCAAAAAACCCTTACAGCTGATAAATAAATTAAGTACACTTGTAGGATACAAAATAAACACGCAAAAATTCGTAGCATTTTTATGCTTCAGGAGTGAACTAGTAGGAAAAGAAATCAAGAAATTAATCCTATTTACAATAGTCACCCAAAAAGGAATAGTTAGGAATCAATTTAATTTAACGAAGGAGAAGAGAGGTCTCTACAACAAGAATAACAAATCACTGCTAAAAATAAAGAAGGCACAAAAAGATGAAAAGAAATTCTATGCTCTTGGACTAGAAGAATTAACATTGTAAAAATGCTTAAACTACACAAAGCATTCTAAGGATCAAATGCAATCTCCAACAAAGCACCAATGATATTACTCAAAGAAATAGAAAAAACAATTCTAACATTTAT
>NW_007744156.1:9831-15143 GCF_000696425.1 Galeopterus variegatus
CAAAAGAAGAAATAAACATGGGATTATATCAAGCTAAAAAGCTTCTGCACAGCTAAAGAAACAATTAGCAGAGTGAAAAGACAAACTGCAGAATGGAAGAAAATATTTGCATCCCACAAAGGATTAATATCCAGAATACACGAGGAACTGAAACAACTTAAGAGAAAAAAAAATGCAACCCAATTTGGAAAAATGGCAAGGGGAGCTAAATAGGCATTTCTCAAAGGAAGATAGACAAGGGGCAAACAGACACATGATGAAATGCTCAGCATCACTAAGCATCAGAGAAATGCAAATCAAAAACCACCTTGAGATATCATCTCACCCCAGTCAGACTGGCCACTATTGAAAAGACTGAGAATAACAAATGCTGGTGAGGATTCAGAGACAGGAGAACTTCCCACACCGTAGGCAGGACTGTAAATTAGTGTAGCTATTGTAGAAAACAGTATGGAGTTTACTTAAACGACTATGGATAGAAGTGTCACAAGATTCAGCAATTCCACTAATGAGTATTTAACCAAAGGAATGGAAATCATGGCATGTCAAAGGGATACGTACACTCCCATGATTTTTGCAGCTGTTTTAAAATAGCCAAGAGTTGTAGCCAGCTAAATGTTCATCAACTGATGAATGGATAAGGAAAATGTGGTATACATACACAAGAGAATACTACTCTGCTATAAAGGAGAGTTCAATTCTGCCATTCGCAGCAACATAGATGAACTAAATGAAAATTAAGTTAAGTGAAATAATCTAGACACAGAAAGAGAAATACCACATGTCCTCAGTTATAGTGGGAGGTAATAAATAAATAAATAAATAAATAAATAAATAAATAAATGAATGAATAAATGAATAAATGAATAAATGAATGAATAAATAAATATAAATAAATGAAAGATATAACAATCACAACAATTTGTTGAATGTTTAAAATGAGAGGACAGAACTAAGGCCAACAGAAATGGGAAAGGAATTGGGGAGTTGGGGTTAGGGAGAAATTGGTAAAGGACCACAAAAAATTATTACATTGTACAATGTTGACTATACCAATTATCCTGATTTGAGCATCACCATTGCACACAGCTATTGATATTCAATGCTGTACCCCACAGATATGTACAATCAATTATGATCCAATACATAAAAAAATGAAATAAGTAAATATTTAAAATATATTACAAATATTTATTAGTAATATAAATTGCCTTCCTTTTCTATTGGGAATACTTCATGATAGTTTTTCTGGTCTGGTCACATGAAACTGATGGTATTTGGTAGCCCCTTTGCTTTCTTATAAATAAAAGGGTCTGATCTAATCTTTATGTCCTGTCCTAACTGGATTCAGCTATTTCCTCAGGAAAAATTTAAGTAATTTTGACTATACATATTTATATGTTAAGTAATAATTTTGACTATATATTTCATATATAATTTATTTTACAATAGTCAAGTTTATCATAAAATAAACATATTTTATGATATAAAGTCAAAATTATTTATTATAATTTTAATATTATATTATAATATTTTTAATAATAATTTATGAATTTATAATATATAACATAATATAAATTATTTACAAAACTATAGTGAAATAGTTTTCCATAAACTTTAGTGAAAATAATTTTTCTTTGCTTGGTTTAGTCCTAATTTTTCATGAAATGATGTTCTTTTTTTTTTTTTTAGGTTTCATTTTTAGGTTTGTGGATTATATTTAGTATATTTTGATATTGTGTATATTCAAAAAATTATGTACTTATAAACCAAAACAAGAAAGACACAATCACGTTACTCTAACTTCATCCTGTCTTCTCTGCAGTTTGCTCTGTCCCTCACAAGTACTCACCTTTTAAGGATTTGCTTTCTTTTTTCATGTTATAAATATAAAATTATAGACACAAACACACACACAAGCATACCAAGATACTATTTATCTTTGGTTATAGTAAAGCTAATTGCACATGACATTCTGAGTTTTATTTTTCTTTTATCCCTGCCCCCTCCATAAAACTGTTTGTCCTGAAGGTTCAGCTACCAAGAGAAAAACCTTATAATGTACACAGCTGCCCCATGCTTCACCGTGGGGATGCACTGGGATTTACTCAAGTTCTCTTTGATTGAGGTTGGGTGGAGTCCAGTCATTGTGGTGTTACAAATAATAATTCTGCAAGAAATAGCTTTGTACTTACAAAAGAGCTGTTATTAATGTTCATATTCACTTGGAATAATGGGTGTTGTGAGAAAAAGCATGTTCTAGATGTGATAAAAATAACCCAATTCTCTTTTTCAGTCTCCGGATTCTTCTGACTTAAATAAATTCAAACTTCAACATCATTTCCACATGGATGGATTGGTTTATATTAACTTGAATTGGGGTATTACCTTACTCACTCAGACTGCTGCTGGAATCCTTGGAAATTCTTCACTCCTTTGCTTTTATAACTTTACTTTTATCACTGCACAGAGATTGAGACACACGGACTTAATTCTCAGCCAGCTGGTCTTAGCTAACAACTTGGTTATTCTCTCTAAAGGGATCCCTCAGACAATGGCAGCTTTTGGATTGGAATCTTTCCTGGATGAGGCTGGATGTAAAGTTGTCTTCTATTTACACAGAGTGGCCAGAGGGGTTACTCTCAGCACCACCTGCCTCCTCAGTGGCTTTCAGGCCATGAAACTTTGCCCCAGTATCTCTGGGTGGATGGAACTCAAAATTAAATCTCCAAAGTGCATCTCATTTTGGATAACCCAGATTCGAAACCCAATCCCTTGGTTGATAAACATCTCTTCCCTGGTGTCTCTGGGCTTCCCAACATTCAGCCCCTTTGTGTTTATTTTTAGTGATACCCGAGTCTCACAGTTCTACTTTGCCTGCTAGACAAGAAAGACAAATGCTCCAAGTATGGTCTCTGGACTCTAAGCTTCCTCCAAACCATTGCATCATTTATTTAATCACCTGTTCTCCCAATATTTGTAGGATTATTAAGTATGCCATTCAATGTGGAAAGACTTGGGATTAAGTATTGAATAAAAATGATAATAGTATAATATCACACGGCTTATTACACTGTCAAAAAATAAACTGGTGTAGAAAACTACCCAAATGTATGATGGTTCCTCAAAAAATCAAACTTAGACTTGATACTTATGGAGAGGGTCTGAGGAGACCTGATGGCTGGCCTGAACCTGCCCTGTCCTCTTACCACATTCTTGATTCCACCACAAGAAAGAATTCAGGAGCAGAGTCACAGTAGAAAGTGAGAACAAATTTAATATAACAAATAAGAGAAACAGATTTCACAGAGAGAGTATGAACATAGCTCCAGAGACTGAACAGGGCCCACATCAAGTTTAATATGAAAGTAAGAAATACAGATTCACAGACAAAATGCAGGTTGTCTGTAGAGTGAATATCGGCCTACAAAAAGCAAGTTTGATACAAAAAGAAAAAAATACACACCTCAGGCTAAGTGCAGGCTGGCTCTAGGATAGTGAGCAGCACTGCCTTCTACCAGGACTCCACTTGCATAGTTTTGCCATCTAATACATGTTCATGCTATCTAAGGAATATTCAACTAAGGGGCCGATCCCAGTTAGGTCACATTTTCTTGTACCACTCAATTAGTCTCCTTCTAGGTCATGTTCATTGGTCAAATTCTATCACATGCACTGAACATGTTCAAGAATATTCTGTGCTCTTTAGCATCTCTAGTGGAAGGTCATTTATTTATTTCTTTATTTTTTTTCCTTTTTGTCTTTTTTACTGACCAGTAATGGGATCGCAACCCTAAGTGTTGCGCCCGCACCACGCTCAGCCAGTGAGTGGGAACCGGTCTCCACATGGGATCCGAACCCTCAACGGGAACGCCTCCACTCCCAAGTGGGGCAATCTCCAGTGCGTCACCGAGCCAGCCCGGAAGGTCATTTAAAGGATAGATTCCACGCTACTGAGCATGCTTACCTACGAGGATTATATAACCCCTTTCTACTGAGCATGTCCAGCCACTGGATTAGCATAAGTCTGCCCTTTTAGGTCCAAATTTCTCCATGTTGGTGCTAAAAATAGGTCCATTAAGCAGGAGTAACAATCCTCTAGGAGAGGGCATGGAGAAGGGGCCTGAGTCCTTGACGAGTGGCTTGAAACCCAGGTGTGTGTCATCAAACCTGAACCCATAGAAACTGAGCATCTCCTATCTCATAAATACCAAATAATACAGCAATTCCACTTACCTGTATATATCTAATGGAATATCACTAGTGTTAAAAATGAAGGACATTGTGACTTGTTGCTTTGCGTTGTTTCACTTCCCCCCCCCCCACGGATTTGTCACCCCACTTCCCCTGGGTGACAGAGATGCAAAGGATTACGCAAAACCCATCTCTACTGAGCAGTGAGAAGCCCCAAATTGGTTAATCTCCCCCCGGAACCCTCGAGCAGGAGGGATTCCTTCCTTGGGAAATGAACACCAAATTGGGGTTCTCTTCCTGCATTTATTTTCCAGACAAGGAAGTTACAGGAAGAGACATAGGTGGGGTGATAGTTTAACAATATAGGCTGGTAACTTTCAGTGAAACAAGCCAGATGACATTCCTGTAAGGCTATCAACAAAAGCTTGATCTTAGCAAACATTCCTTCCTATAGAAATTTCTCAGTATCTATACATAACAATCAGTAACTAGTCTGTCTTTGAGCCAGCAACCTGCTGTGCCACAATTCTTATCTTGCAACAAAGACTCACTAGCCTGGGGAGAATTTCCTGTCCTTGCAAGGTCAATATTTGAAACTGAAAGGCTTTAGATAACAGGTCCTGTGAGATACATTTGCTTTATAGTATATTCCACAGTGACTGATACATGCCACATCACAGATGGACCTTGAAGATGTTATGCTATGTGAAATAAGCCAGTCATAAAAAGAACTAATACTGTATGATTCTACTTATCTGAGGTACCTAGAATAGTCAAACTCAGAGAAAGAGAAAGTAAAACACTAGTTACCAGGGTCTGGGGAAAGAGTAAATGGGGAGCTGATATTTAATGGGTATAGAGTTTCAATTGGGGAAGATAAAAAAATTACAGAGATGGATGGTGGTGATGGTTGTACAATAATGTGAATATACTTTTCAGTACTTAACTGTACACTTAAAAATACTTAAGATTTTAAATTTTATGTCATGTGTTTTTTAAATCATAATTTAAAAAGAAGGAGTGCTGAAAATACAAAACAGAAAAGATAACGATTAAAATAAATTCTGCTGTTAGCCAAGACACAACCATAGAAATCAACATCACTTTTCTCTCTCTTA
>NW_007744156.1:15960-17266 GCF_000696425.1 Galeopterus variegatus
TCACGAAGATTCCTAGAAAGAAAAAGGTCCTCTGCTTATTAGAAATTGTAAGTACAGCCAGCCTTCCATATCCGTGAGTTTTCATCCATGGATTCAACCAATTGCAGATTCAAAATATTCAGAAAAAAAATAAATAAATAAAAGTAAAAATATAACAATAAATAATACAAATATAAAATATAGTATAACACGTATTTGTCTAGCATTTACATGGTATCAAGCGTTGTAGGCACTCTAGAGATGCTTTAAAGTATAGGGAAGGATATAGGCACTCTAGAAATGATTTAAAGTATAGGGAAGGATGTGCAATGGATATGTACAAATACTATACCATTTTACATAATGAACTTAGGCGTCTGGGAATTTTGGTATTTACAATGGTCCAGGAACAAATCCCCTGTGGATACCAAGGAATGACTATACAGGCTGTCCTCCAAAGTCCACACCACATTTATTCTTCATTCTTTCTCACCTTTTCTATACCGTGGAGTCTGATTCTGTGGATTGCATCACCAACATCGTCCTGTCTAGCATCTGGTTGAGCTCAGCCCATGGCAGGCCCTGTCAGGAGATCAGAGGGTGTGGGGAGAGTAAGGCCAGGGAATTTGATTGCACACATATGCCCTGCCAGGCTGTGGCTTGTCGGTGACTGTGCCCTTCTACCCATGGCATCAGCTTCTCTAGGCATCTCCCACCCCCTAGATACATCTCTCTTCTACCCTTGACCTTTCAGTTCTAGGGGTGGCGTTGGCATCCTGGGGTGCTTCATCACCATTTGTTTGTTCCCTTAGTTCCACCCACGCCTATATAAATACTTTGTGTTAAAAGTTTGATTACAGTTCTGAATGGGCTCTCTGTTTCTGCTAAGATCTCAAAGGATACATTGATCGCAGAGGAATCTACCACTTGGCGGCATCCTTCCTCTACACAGATCATCATGCCTTCCCATTGTCCCCATGTTAAAGGTCAAGTTCATTAACCTGACAATTCAACACTCTATTATTTTTTTCTTTAAAAAAGATGACCAGTAAGGTGATCTTAACCCTTGACTTGGTGTTGTCAGTACAACGCTCTCCCAAGTGAGCCACGGGCCAGCCCTCAACATGCTTTATTCTGTTAATAGAATCTCCGTTCAGAATCATTTCCAGCAACAAAACCCCATAAGACACTTACCCTGAAGCTCTGCCAAATATTTGTTCAGAATAAACCAATATTCTCTTCCAATTACTTGTGTCTCAGCCCATACTGTTCCTTGTATCTCAGGCTCTTGACGCTATTTAATTATTGAGTAAACTCCTGCTCATTC
>NW_007744157.1:0-315 GCF_000696425.1 Galeopterus variegatus
TGCGGCTCTGGGAGTGCGGCAGCGCTCCCGCCACGGGTTTGGATCCTATATAGGGATGACCAGTGCACTCACAGCACTCACTGGATGAGTGCGGATGTGGCCGGTCTCCAAAAAGGACAAAAAATAAAATAAAATAAAATAAAAAAGCATGACAGAGGAAGAATCTAGCAACACCTTACCTCTTCTTAAATATTTATTTCTTCTCAAATATCTAGTATAGTGGTTTTCTAATGAGGGCAGGATTCCTAGGGGATTTTTTTTTCCTGTTTCTGTTTTATTTATTTTTATTTTATCATTACAGAATGCAAACATTTT
>NW_007744157.1:2198-2815 GCF_000696425.1 Galeopterus variegatus
CTACTGAGCATTCACATGTTGAAATATGCTGTAGTTTCAAAATCATACCAACTACTCTTTTTTATACACAGACACACACAGTGCCAGGCACATGGAAAGTGGTGAAAAAATGTTTGTAACATGAATGGAAGAAGAGGGAGAAAAAAAAGAACAGAAGAGGCCATTTTCTCAGAGTTACAAAAATTAATTCTATCCCATATTCATGCTCCTTTCTAGAAATGTGCGACTGATATCAAGGCACACATTTACGCCACCCCAAGATTTGAAGACATCTCCTATTCTTATACTTTCTTTCAAAGTAGTTTTCCAACACAACTTTTGGAGGAGAAAACAGGTTGGCCTGGCTTCTGAAAAGGAATCATAATATCACAGGATCACAGATTTCAAGGGAACTCCAAGGTCATTAAGTCTAAATATCTTACCCAAAGGTCCTGAGACATATATTGGCTGTTGTGTTTAGCCTGTCATTTAAAAGGCAATGTTGGGCCGGCCCGGTGGCGCACTGCTATAGTGCGTCGCTTGGGAGCGTCGCGGCGCTCCTGCAGAGGGTTCAGATCCCACATACAGACCGGCCACTCACTGGCTGAACGAGGTGCGGGTGTAACACCGAGGGTTGC
>NW_007744157.1:2847-4135 GCF_000696425.1 Galeopterus variegatus
CGGTACGGGCGCGACACTGAGGGTTGCGATCTGTTGCTGGTCACGAAAAAAGACAAAAAAATAAATAAATAAAAATAAAAGGCAATGTTACTAGACCGGTGCCAGGCTTGCTACCACCTTACACCTGAAAAGCTTTGCATATTGATGTTACCTGCCTTTCACCTGCATATATATGAGTTTGAGACCTTGCTATATTAGGACACAAACACCGTCTATATTTTCGATAAGTGATCCTGAGCCTGACCTTGAACACCTGCTTTGAGATAATA
Source organism: Galeopterus variegatus (assembly GCF_000696425.1). Classification (NCBI taxonomy): domain Eukaryota; kingdom Metazoa; phylum Chordata; class Mammalia; order Dermoptera; family Cynocephalidae; genus Galeopterus; species Galeopterus variegatus. Next base: position 3,117 of record NW_007744157.1, read on the forward strand.
AGGAATAACTGGACAACAGTTCTCTTTTTGATCCACTTGTGGTCACAAGAGGAAAACAACCAAAGCTTACAAGAATATAAGGAGTGTAGAAAAAGAGTAGGGTACTGTGGGTTAGCTGATACCCCCAGAGAAAACTCAGCTGTCAGCAAGATGACAAAGCTCCCGCATCCAAAACACAGCTGCTCATCTAAAATATTGAAGCAATTTTGTTCAAGGGAGAACTGGTTGAAAAAGAAAATAGTAGAAGGCAAGTGAGAAGCCAGGAACGTGTTTCTGAACTCAGGACTTATGGGGACCTAATGCCCTTTTTTGTCCAATGGCACCTCTCTTTACCCCCAACCATCTGGGAACCACAAGAAATACAACCAGGTTGGGGCGGAATTGCTGAATGTGGTGATAGAGAATGGTACAGTCTACTCAGTGGAACAGAGCTGTGAGGTTTAATACAGTGAGTTTACAATTTTCAGGAATCTTGCCTAATCCAGTATAGAGGGTGGGGTTGGGCTACCAGAGTTTGGATCCCTGTTTCATCGCTTCCTACTTGCATAACCCTACCAGCCAGGGCCAAATTGCATACTTCTGAGTCTGTCTCCTCCCTACTTAGGTAAGGATGATAATAATAGGATAACAACAGACAAACTGAGAGAGATAATGCAGAGAAAATATTTAGTCCAGATTTTGATACATACTAGATATTCAGTATCAGTTAGCCTTTTTTTCCCCCACAGTTTTACTGATATATAATTAACATGCTGTACAACAGACATAATTTTTAACCACATTTCTGCTGCCCAGATAACAATCCAGAGCCCACTCTCTGGATATGTGTGATTAGAGTATGCTGTCATTTAAGTAAAGTAGCATTTCATTTCTATTCCACCTCATATCCCAACCCCCCAGGAATAATTGGGTATTAATTACACAGGCTCCTTAAAGGTGTAAATTCATGACCAGGTCGTAAGTGAAGTGAGCAGAGTCACAGAGACCCAAACACAGGTGCCAGAGCGTGGACAACTTGC
>NW_007744157.1:8094-17262 GCF_000696425.1 Galeopterus variegatus
TCAGCCAGTGAGCGGGAACCAGTCTCCACATGGGATCCAAACCCTTGGCGGGAGCGCCACCACACTCCCAAGCGGCACACTCTCCAGTGCACCACCGGGCCAGCCCTATCTTCATTTTCTGATCACAAAACAAAAAAGAGTTCCTTTCACAAAATGTGCAAATCAGAAAAAAAGCTCTAAGAAGAAAATACAAATTCCTTGCAATCTTATCACCTAGAGGTAATTTGAGAATGCAATCTTAGATTGTTATTCCATGTTTAGATGTACAGATAAACATTTTGACAAAAATACGATAATGGTATAAATATTATATGAGGGATCATCAAAACATTCTTCATAAAAAGATGTGTATTATCTTTTAACTGTTTTTCCATGAACTTTTTTTTTCTTAGATAATTTATTATATATACGTGTGGGGTACAATGTTGATTTTCAATATTTGTTATTCCATGTTTAGATGTACAGATAAACATTTTGACAAAAATACGATAATGGTATAAATATTATATGAGGGATCATCAAAACGTTCTTCATAAAAAGATGTGTATTATCTTTTAACTGTTTTTCCATGAACTTTTTTTTCTTAGATAATTTATTATATATACGTGTGGGGTACAATGTTGATTTTCAATATTTGTGTACAATGTGTGATGGTTAGATCAGTATAGTTAGCTTATTCATCATACAATATGCAATCACCCTTTGTATCGGTTGACCAATTCCTCTTTGGCCCCCTTCCACCTCTAGTTTTCTAAAAGTTCAGTGTATTACTGTGATTCTTTCTTTCTTTCTCTCTCTCTTTATTGAAGTACCCTTGTATAAACTACTTATACAGCTGATCTACAAATATGTCATCAACATTTCCCCATGTCAATATTTCACATTTTATATATGAGTTCCATATTTTTCTATTGTATGGATATACCAAAATTTAACAAGTCCCTGCTTTTGGAAGTTGGGGATGTTTTCAAATTTTTCTTATTATAAATAATAATAAAACATCCTTGTTCTCATCTCTTATAAACTCCTAGAAGTGAAATTGGTACATCAAATATACATATATCTTCAAACTTAGGTACACTTTTTCAAATTGCCCTGCAAAAAAATGCTTTCATGATTTACTCTCCCTCCAGCAAGGAGAAGTGCTTACATTTTTCTTACCTTTACTATCACTGGTACGATATGTACATGTTTTAATAGCACTGCCAGTACTTAGTTCCTGCTTTCAATTTTCATTTTTTTGTTTACTCGTGGAGAAGTTTTTTCATATGTTAAATGACTTACTTGTGTTTGCTTCTTCAATGTCCGCTGTCCATTCTTCTCTTGTTTTTACTGATTGGTAGGAACATGTTACATATTGAAATACTAATCCATAATTTCTCATCTAGGATGTACAGTTTATCTAGTTTGCTTCAAAAAATTTTAATGGTGATCTTTTTTCCTCTCCTCATTCACCCTGCCAATTTTTCCTTTATAGTTTCTCTGGTCTTCATACTTATCAAACAGCAACTTGTAAAGCAATACTTAGGCAGAAGAGAAACACCACCATTCAGTGCAGGTGTATCACTAATTAATCTGTAGGACAAGCAGAGGGTATCTCTTCATGGTGGACATTCCCTGGGTACCTTGCCCCTTCCAGCAAAAGCCCACCCAGTCAGAAGCTGGCAGTTAATGGAGAAATTGGCCTGGCGGTGGCTGATTTCAGATAGTAAAATTTTGAGTGACATCACAGACAGGGTCAAGAATTTGGAGTCAGGAAAACTACACTAGATTTTCTCCTCTTCTTCCTAGCAGCTAGCTGGGTCAACTTCTGTGATTCTCAGCTTTCTTGCCACCTACCAAATACACATAATAACAGTAATATCTATCCTACTCCACAATCTAGCTCTTAAATCTAACTAAAGCAGTTAGTGCTAACAAAATAATTGTTAAATTTTATTACCGATTTCAATTAGGAATTAGCTGGAATTATTTGGCCTGAGGTCAAAAGCAGAAGTCTTGAAAACTGACTTGCAGGAAAGGCTACAACCCAGAAAACTCCTTACAGACTCCAGACTTCCTGCAGTGGGTTGGTGGCAGCTATGATGTTGACAAAAACACAGTGTTGTTATTCCCAACTTTCTCCTCACGTTTCCTTCTTCCCCTTTTGTTCTTGCACTTGACACATTCATTGAACATCAGCTTATGGTGCTCTATGCTGGGCCCTGTGCCGGTTCCTGGGGTTCAAGGTTGAGTCAAATACACTAATGATCCTCATCTCAAATAATCAACTAACGAAATTAAATAAATAAATAAATAAAGGAGGGTCTCACTGGTAGGGAGATGTTAATCTTTTAGGGTCATTTCCCTTAAAGGAAAATTCTTCCTTTAGAAGAGAAACCTGAGCTCAAAGACCCTTGTCTCTATTTGGGAGAAGGGAAGCAAAATGGAAAGCCAGTTCCGTCGTTGCTGGCAACGACTGTACCAAGCGGCGGAGCACTGAGCTGCTCCTGCACAGTGGGGGGAGGTATGGTGCTTCCTCCACAGGGTGGTAGGAAATGAGGGAAGCAGAGACAGCATGCAAGATAGGACAGGACTCAGAAGGCCTTGATGCAAACCGAGCGATGCAGCACCAGAAGCCTCCGCCAGTTATCCTCTTCAGGTCGTTGTCACGTTTCTTGTGTTCTATTTACTAATATTGTTTTCTTCCTCCTTTCTCATTGCAAACTTTCAATCTTTTTGAACGTCTTGGCTGGTCTGCATTATATGTAGTCCACGCTTGAGCCAGAGCCTTAAGGGTTAAGTGGTGTCATCCTGAGGGTCAGCAGAATGGAGAGAAAGGCCCCACAGGGGAAGGTCAAATTCAGAGCGCTCTTGGTACGGCCTTTTGCCCAGCTGTCTCTCTCTTTTCAGAGAAGGCATTTTTACTCCCACAGCCACCCTAGAGAGCCAAGATTTCATTTTATTAATAGGAATGCTTGCCCTCAGAACCAACAGTCCAGCAAAGCTTGGGGAAATATTGATATAGGGGAGGTGTGGAGTGTCACACAAAGCTGGCCACTGAGTTCCCATGACCACCGGACCCAGCACATGGTGGTGAACAGATGGGGACAGAAAGGAATGAAGGAAAAAGAATGAAGGCAGCAAGAGGCAGGTTAGAAATGGTGAGACAGCAGCTTTAGGCTCTTAAGGGAAGACAGAGACAGGTGAGTGTGGGCTGAGAAGTAGCCAAGAGGAACTAAAGAGGAGGGGCCGGGCAGAATAATGGATGCTGATAATGATCGCTGATGCTCTTAATTATAACCAGGAGGCACTGAAGATCCTGCCTCGTTAAAGGACGATTAAATTATCTTCATTCTGTTAAACTGATGGAGGCAGGACAGTGGGCTGCTGGCTTTCAGAATCTTCTTCAGAAACAGGGATGACACAGGAAAGGGTCAGGGATCTGGAGGGGCAACATGCTGGGGGACAGAATTCTGTTACCCAGTGCACCAGTTCCCGTGCATTTCAGTCTGCTGCTGGGCACACCTGGTGCTGTCATCACGGCAGTCTGGAAGGTGAGACCCACGACCAAGGTGGCTGGAAGTTTGGATTTTCTGGTAATCCCTGAGCATGCAGGGTGCGAACAGTGGAAGGCCATGATCTGAGCTGATGACCGTACCCTCATTCCTACCAATTCACTTATTTACCTGGGCCATAAATATGACACCTTTCAAATACACACAGAAATTGGAATAATGAACACCTTGGCAGAGATTCTGATGTCCTTATGTTTAAAAAATCAGTTAGCTACAGTTCTAATGTTCCTCTCACTTTATCACGTAATCTTTCCTAATAAAATCAATAAATATTTATGGTGCTAGGTGCTATGGACAAAGAAAAATGAGCCACGGCCCCTAACCTTGAGGAGTTTCAACTTAATGATTACATAAGAACCTTTCTTTTTCTAAAACCAAGGCCATCATGATTTAAATGCAGAAATAGGACTTATTCAATAAATCTTATTGTGAATCACACTTGGAAAAAGAATAATGTTTCTGGAAAATAAATGGTAAGGGATGATAAATTTCCTCTTCTCCCGTCTTAGAGTTTCTGCATCTTAAAGGCAGGAGCAAAGATAAAGGGCTGGAGGATCCTCACCTCTTAAAGAGAGGGGGGAAGGGTTTTGCAGGAAGGCTCTGGGGGGCTGGGACTCCCACTAGAGCTCAGGGCTTCCAACGGGAGGACACAAATGGAATCCTCTCCTCCAAGACAGACGGGCCTCCATCATGGGAGAGTGGCCGGGCCCTACTCTCCTGCTGACTTTAAGAGTCAATGAGTGGTTGCTTTTACTTTCTTCCAAATTCTCTTAGTTCAATCTGTCAATAGATGCCATGTCAGGACTATAGCCATCCCCATGTGGTCCTTCTTTCAATCTCTTCCCCTATACACCCTCCCCCACCCAAAGGATGAGTCTCTGTATTTTTTATTTTATTTTATTTTTAAAGTAATACACATTCCTTGTAGGAAATCCAGGAAATAAAAATATACAAACTAGAAATAACTATAATCTTGTTAACTCAAGATTGGCACCATTAACATTTTAGGAAATATCTAATGACCTTCCATCAATTAGATGTTCAGTTGTTTGTTTGTTTTTTTTAACTTTGTCCTGATTTCTACCAAATAACTACTTTGAATTTGGGTTTTAGATTAGACCACCACCCAAAGTCAACCATCAGTTCAAACGCCACATGATCAGGCAGGCCTCTCTGGCTTTTAACTGAGCAACTTTAACTCCCTTTAACTGAGCAACTCTCTCCCCAGGCACCCAGCACTCTCCTCCCCTCTCTACTTTGCTCTATTTTCTACAGAGGCATGGACAACAACTAACATACTATAGATATATATTTATTTGTTTCCCCAGGGGAGAATCTAAGCTCCTTAAGGACAAGCATTTTTGTCTGTTCTGTTTGGTGCTATATCCCTAGTGCCCGAGGATAAAGGAATGCTGAAGAAAGCAGCCCCGATTATCTCAAGAAGAACAAGTGCTTCTCTTTGACAACAGTAAGGAACTAATGGAAACAAAGAACACTGCTAAGTACCACGGCCTTGCAGATTTGCGACTTCTGCCAGCACAGGGGAAGAAGGGGAAGAACAGGAAAGAGATCCTGAGACGTGGCTCCCAATGCACGCTCTGCTGCTCACCTTCTAGTTGATCTTGGGCATATGGCTTGTCCTCTCTGAGCCTCGGTTTCCTCATTTATATAAATGCAAGGGCTGGATGTAGGTGATGCCCAAAGACTCTTCCATCTTTGTTCTATGATATCATACAGACTGTATGGAGAAAATAGCAGGAAGTTCCTGGGGCTCTACCAAGGCAGCATCTGACCATTTAACCCCTCACCCTTACCCCACTTCCACTGGCACAGCACCTGACAATTTACAAAGTGCTTCCATTTAGATTATCTCATTAATTTGACCTCTTGGCTAATGAGCCCAAGGATCTCAGAGCATCAAAATCAAGCGTGGAGGGCACTTACCATGGGGGGATAGAATCGGCAGGACTAACCAGAAGAGACAGGCAGAGACAGACAGAGACAGAGGAAATCCACCAGCGAGAGCGAATGGAACTTCAGAGAGAGGGAGAAAACCAAAAGGCAGGGGAGTCAATTTTCATATAACTCATCCAAATCTTATTGAAATATTCCTCCAGCAAGTGTCACATTCCACCAGTCCGATGGGGATTACACAGACCACTGCCCATGGAGTCGTCCTCACTTACTCCTGCTACGTCCTGCTTGCCCCTGTGATGGGGACCCTGAACCCAGGCAGGCTGCTCCAGATCCTACTCCCAAAACCTGGCTTGAAGTTTGCAGAATCCTTGGAAAGCTGATGCTGAAATTTCTATAACGCATTTAGGAGAATACACCTACATTCCTATGAAATCTGTTTATTGGATCACATATCTGTGTTCTTATTGGAATTCAGTGACTTATATCAAAAGGCTAGATCTGAATTGTAGACATAAATATTCCTTTCGACATTCTCTCTGGATGCGTGACTGTAGCCCAAGTTTATTTCCTGTCCTCCTAGACTGCTGCAAGCTTGCAGGAACAGGCACTCTTGTTGGCTTTTAAGAGGAGTGCTTCAGGGCGGCAATAAACTTACACTCATCAGATTATTCATTCATTCACCTGTTCCTCCATCTGACGGGTAATTACTGAGCATGTACTATCAACAAGGCACTGATTCAGGCAACAGGAGTAAAGAATCTCATTCAAACTAGAAAGAAAGATACAACTCACTAGCACTGGGTATTAGAAAGCTGTCCCCCATCCTCAGCACAGGTCTGCTGAATACCCTAGTCCCCACTCCATGCTGCGGATGGAGATCACCAATCCCTCTCGTTCCAATCTGCATCAGTCTGATGGGTTTCTCCCCAGCAGTCTGAAGTCTTTCTCCCTGATACATACCCTTCTGGCTGCTGTTCTGGCTCACGAGTTTTCAAGTCAGGACCTTTGGAGAGTGCTTTCGTTTTAAAGGCCTGTCCTTCCAACTGCCAAGCTGGGTAATCAGAGAAAGTGCTGATCCATCTCGCAGGGTCAGTATACTTATGAAATAAGGGAGACAGAAGACACTGCAAAGGATGCAGTGTTTGTGCTGCTGTTGCTAAAAGATGACTTCACTTAGCAGAACAAGGGGAAAAAACTTACTGAAGTCTGGAAAATAAGTTCGATTGGCCTATTGCACTGGAAGGCACACACAGACTTCTCTTCAGAGAATCTCTGTTCTGCTACTCAGTGGCTGCAAGACCATCTTGTGCACTTAATTAAAAATTTGAGTTCAGTTCCTCTATATGCAAAATGAACGTAAAGATATCTCTTCTTAGGTTTGCCATGAGGATTAAATAAATGCTGCCATTTATCGAGCATTGACTACAGCCCAGGCAGTGTGTGAAGCAAGTCTGCAAAGTGAATCCAATTTAATCCAGTTGTGCTACTCATGCGAGCCTCAGAGAAAAGGTTCTGGTGAAGAATTTTGCCATTTCTGTTTCCCAGGAAGTGGGTTTTTCTGTAGTGATGAGGACAGTTCTGGGCTCGAACACTTTACCGGTACACAAAGAACTTGGTGAAATTTCAGAGCTGACACACACGTCTTAGGGTTGTGCTTATCGAATATGGTAGCCACTAGCCACATGGGGCTATTGAAACTTAAATAATTAAACTTAGACTAAACTAAAAACCCAATTCCTTAGTCATATTAGCCACATCTCAAGTGCTCAATGACCACATGGGGCTAGTGGTTACCATATCAAATAGTGCAGACATACAATATTTCCACCAGCGCAGAAAGTTCTATTGGACAGAGCCTGGGGACAGAAAATAAGATATGGGAGGAGAAATAAGAGAGAAGTCAACAGGAGGGCAGGAGGGTCCATTCCATGGAGGTTCCTGAAATTTTGGCATATCTTCAATAATTTTCCATGGTTAATAGGGGGAGGCTGTTCCCCATTTTGTCCTGATAAAGTACTCTCTGGGGTATTGGGATTGTTTTATAGGACAGCTTTAGAAGCTATGGTTACTAACGGTCCAGCACCACTCAAAGGCATTAAATTTTCAGATCTTTTACTAATTAGCAAAGATAAAACAAGGACATTTTTAAAAAGTCATAAAGAATCCACTCCTACAAACTAAATGCCCCCGCCCCCACCATCTGCCCTGACAATGTTAATTCTGATAAGTCAGCACTTAAGGAATAGTTTTCCAAAGATAAATCATGAGCTAATTATCAGCATCTGGGGAAATGCTTCACAATACTCCGGGATGCAAGGAGTCATCAGTGTAGGTATAACCTACCTCTCTTCTAGTTCTCTAACCTGCTCTCAACCTCCCTGGGCTACACAAAAAGTTTCTTATGAAGTGCAAATGTAATCACAATGCCCAAATTCAAAAACTTCACAAATTCCCTTCACAATCTAACATTGCCTCCTACCGCCCCCGCTCCCTGCCCTGACAGCCTCCTGCACTCAATCCCCCAGCAATAGCCTCATTCATTCATTCATTCAACAAATATTTATCAAGCACTGCCATATGTTACACATGATGCCAGGTGCTGAGGATATAGCAGTAAAGAAAACAGAAAACAAGATCAGACCCCTCTCCTCACAGAGCTTACAGTGTAGTGGGAGAAGGCCGACAGCAGGTAAGTAAATATTTAAGACACATAGAATTCCAGAGTCCAAAAAACGAGCAGTGGTGATATTAGGGGGACTTCTCTTATATTTACACATTATAGTAATTATCTTCTTAAATACTTTGAAACTGTCATTCATTCATTCAATACATTTTTACCGAATACTGACTACATGCAGGGCAGTGTTCTGAGCACTGGGGCAAAGGCAAAGACAGACAAAAGCACTGGCCTGGGCGAGAGTACATTCTAGTGGCAGAGAGAAGCAGCAAACGGACAAGGCACTGGAGTCGTTCAGATGAACATATGTGCTCAGGGGAGGGTAACTTAGGTGAAGAAAGACGGGGTGGGTGCTGTTCCTGCCTACACAGAGGGCCACTGCAACCTGGACATGCAGCGACTTTACTGCACAGCTCACTGTTTGCTGGCACACGTTGTCCCTGCCTTGTACACCCGCCACCGCCTCCTGCTCCTCCAAGCCCTGACTGCAACAGTCCCTGCTCCCTGGAGCTTTGGCTCTCAGGAATAATTACTTGCTCCCTCAACTGGGTCCTCCTTGTACGTTGGAAATGCCTTGGTTTATCTATGCTCCTCCAAGCCCTGACTGCAACAGTCCCTGCTCCCTGGAGCTTTGGCTCTCAGGCATAATTACTTGCTCCCTCAACTGGGTCCTCCTTGTACGTTGGAAATGCCTTGGTTTATCTAGTATCATACAATGCTACCTCCTATTTATGTATTTGGGTATATGTTATTCCATCTAGGTTCACATTCCTAAAGAGCTGGGACTGTGTCTCATCCATCTTCATTTATTCATTCAAGAAACTTCATGGAACACCACTCATGAACCTTGCCCAGCGTCCCTACCGTAGAAAATAAAAGAGTATATGTTATTCCATCTAGGTTCACATTCCTAAAGGGCTGGGACTGTGTCTCATCCATCTTCATTTATTCATTCGAGAAACTTCATGGAACACCACTCATGAACCTTGCCCAGCGTCCCTACCGTAGAAAATAAAA
>NW_007744158.1:0-379 GCF_000696425.1 Galeopterus variegatus
AAAAAAAGAAAACTGCAGACCAATATCCTTGATGAACATAGACACAAAAAACCTCCATAAAATACTAGCTAACAGAATACAGCAACACATATACAAGATTATACACCATGAATGAGTGGGATTCATCCCAGAAATGCAAGGTTGGTTCAACATATGCAAATCAATAAATGTGATACACCATGTCAGTAAAAGCAAAGACAAAAACCATATAATCACCTCTATCGATGTGAAAAAAGCATTCAACAAAATTCAACAATCATTCATGATAAAGACTCCCTATGAGTTAGGTATAGATGGAAAGTATCTCAACACAATAAAGCCATATATGATAAGCCCACTGCCAATATCATCCTGAATATGAAGTAGACAAGGGTGCCCA
>NW_007744158.1:2036-2849 GCF_000696425.1 Galeopterus variegatus
TTTGCAAAATATACATCTGACAAAAGATTAATATCCAGAATATACAAGGAACTCAAACAACCTTACAGCAAAAAAACAAATAACCCATTTTAAAATGGGCAAAGGTACTGAATGGGCATTTCTCAAAGGAAGATACACGAATGGCCAAAAGACACATGAAATGTGCTCAACATCACTCAGCATTCAGGAAATGCAAATCAAAACCATTTTGAAATATAATCTCATTCCAGTCAGAATGGCTAATATCCAGAAGACTGAAAATGATAAATGCTGATGAGGTTGCAGAGAAAAAGGTACCCTCATACACTGTCAGTGGGACTGCGAAATGGGCAGACTTTATGGAATATGGTATGGAGGTTGCTCAAACATTTACAGATAGATCTGCCATATGACCTGGCTATTCTAGGAATATACTGCTGGGAATATACCCGGAGGAATGGAAATCAACATGCCAAAGGGATACCTGTACTCCCATGTTTACTGCAGCACTATTTACAATAGCCAAGAGGTGGAACCAGCCCAAATGTCTATCATCAGATGTGTGGATAAGGAAACTGTGGTATATCTACAAAATGGACTACTACTCTGCTATAAAAAAGAATGAAATACTACCACTCACAAGAAAATGGATGGACTTAGAGAAAATTATGTTAAATGAAACAAGTCAGGCACAGAAAGAGAAATAACACATGTTCTCACTTTTGTGTGGGAGCTAAAAATAAATAAATAAATATACAAACAAATAAATGAGGGGGAAGAAGACAAAACAAACATAATTCCTTCAAGTTGTTAAGACGATTGAACAGATATAAT
>NW_007744158.1:4712-5457 GCF_000696425.1 Galeopterus variegatus
TTGCAGTAATGCAATGGGCTCGTGGTCATAAACTTCACTGACCTGACAACTTTTCCCATTATCCAGAAGTTTCTGACATGGTAAAATCATCGCTGTTGAAGGATCACAGCTCTACCTGAGAAACAAGAGACAACACAGAAAAATACTGGTTTGCCATTCTTCAGGATGAAATATAGTCTTAAGCCATGAGCAATACCTAAACAAGACCATCTCTCCTGTGGTCAGAGTCATCAAGTCTGTGAACCAAATGCAGAAGTCAGATTGGCCCCTGTCGNATTCTCTGATCTACCTCATTCATGGTTTGGCTGGCTGTTCAGGCACTTAGAAAAGAGAAGATTTAAAGTTTCATGTCAAAAAGGTATGAAACTCAAGTCAGTGGATGCATCTATCAGAATGGGCACTATCTGTGAATATATAGCTGTTCCACATAAATGGCCACCAGACATTAATGAAAAGACTCTGGATAGTCAAGTTAACAAGATGACTCATCTTTAAATGCCAGTCAAGTTTCATCCAAGTCCTCAGTGCTTATTAAATGGATCCATGTACAAACTGACTCTACTGACAGTTGAGCATTGGGCTCAATAGCATGGATTTGCCCTTTCCAAGACTGCTCTGGAAACCTGTGCAGCACAATGCTGAACTTAATATCAGAAAAGGCAATTGCAGAAAACCCAGTTAAGCACCAGTCACCAGAGAAACAGGCAGATATCTGATGTCAGATTTATTATATTAGACCAAATCA
>NW_007744158.1:7534-8214 GCF_000696425.1 Galeopterus variegatus
ATCAGTATTTTGATGGGGATTGCATTGAATCTGTAGATCACTTTGGGGTGTATGGACATTTTTATAGTGTTAATTCTTCCAATCCATGAGCATAGAATTTCTTTCCATCTTTCTGCATCCTCTTTAATTTCTTTCAGCAGTGATTTGTAGTTCTCATTGTAGAAATCTTTCATCTCCTTGGTTAAATTGATTCCTAGGTATTTTATATTTTGGTGATTACTGTAAATGGACTTACTTTCTTCATTACATTTTCTGCTTGTTTGTTATTAGAGTATAAGAATGCACTGATTTTTCCATGTTGATTTTGTATCCTGCAAATTCACTGAAATTGCTTAACAGCTCTAAGAGTATTTAGCAGAGTCTTTAGGATTTTTATATATAAGATCATGTCACCTGCAAACAGCGAAAGTTTGACTTCATCTTTTCCAATCTGGATGCCCTTTAGTTCTTTCTCTTGCATGATTGCTCTGGGTAATATTTCCAATACTATGTTAAATAGGAGTGGTGAGAGTGGGCATCATTGTCTTGCTCCTGTTTTTAAAGGAAAAGCTTTCAGCTTTTCCCCATGCAGGATGATACTGCCAGTGGGATTGTCATATATGGCTTTTACTGTGTTCAGATACTTTCCTTCTATACCTACTTTGCTAAGAGTCTTTATCATGAAGGGATGTTGAATTTTG
>NW_007744158.1:9964-10525 GCF_000696425.1 Galeopterus variegatus
CACATAGACCAATAGAACAGAATAGAGATCCCAGAAAAAAATCTACTCATATGACCTGTTGGTTCTTAATAAAAGTGCCAAAGGTACACACATGGAGAAGAACAGTCTGTACAAAAAATGGTTGTCCCAAGACAACTGCATATCCACAAGCAGAAGAATGAAATTAGATCCTTATCTCACACCGTATGCAATAATAAACACAAAATGGATTAAAAATTCAAATATGACACCTGAAACTATAAAACAATTAGAAGAAAACAAAGGGTAAAAATTCCATGACATTAGTGTGAGCAATAATTTTTTGGAAATAAACCTAAAATCACAGGTAACAAATATAAGAATAGGCAAATGGGATTACATCAAATTAAAAAGCTTCTGCACTGCCCAGAAAACAATCTACAGTATGAAGACACAACCTAGAAATGGGAAGAACAATATTCAAAATTGTTAATCATCAGAGAAATGCAAATTAAAACCATAAGATATCACCTCATACCTGTTAGAATGGCTATTATCAAAAACATGAAAGATAGCAAGTGTTGGTGAGGATGTGGAGAAAAT
>NW_007744158.1:12458-13320 GCF_000696425.1 Galeopterus variegatus
CAAATTAAAACCACCATGACCTCACAGTGTTATACCTATTATATCAGCAAAAATATCAAATATCTCACAAGTTCAGCTGTTGGTAAGGATGTAGCATAATGGAACTGTTATGCAGTTCTGATAACTTACAATACATCATTATGGGAAACATGCAATCGTCTATAAAAGTGAACATATAAACATTCTACTTAACACAAAAGAATTTCTTTCAGGATGTTCATAGCAGTGCTATGTGTATTATAAAACACTGAAAATAACTCAAATGGCCACTGACTGAATGGATAGATAACCTGTGGTATATTTGCATATGAAATAAAATGCAGCATGGGAAATGATGAGATGAAAGTGGCATACAACAAGATGATTAAATCTTAGAAAGTTAACATTGGATAAAAGTAAAATTAAGAAAACCGTGTACTATATAACACTAAGAAAAGTAAGGAATAAGAAAATTTAACCAATATACTTTAAGGATATGCACATATGTAGTTAACCAATTTTTAACAATTATTAACAAAAAGTTTTGCATTTAGTGGTGGGAAAGAGGGAAGGGTAGTGGGGCTAGTGAGAAATTGGTTAATGAACACAGGGAATAATTATGTTTTGTAATGGTGAATATGCTAATTATCCTGATTTGATCATCACACTTCATACACAGGTATTGATACTCAACTCTGTACCAAAAAAATGTTTAATCAATTATTTTTCAATTGAAAAAATTTAGCCTTGGAATTACCTCTGGGGAGAGACAGAGGTATGGCATCAGGAGGTAACACAGATATTTTCAATGACATTGATAATATTCTAGATAAAAAGTTATAAAATGTATGAATAAATTGCACATATTACTGGAAACGCATGA
>NW_007744158.1:13887-14512 GCF_000696425.1 Galeopterus variegatus
TGGAAGCAATGTTAACACCAAATGCATAATGCAGCTATAGAATGCTGCCCTGCTGCTACAATAAAAACCATTACAATTTTAAAAACCACACTTTCAGACCCAGAAATGATTCCAAGTATTTCTCAAATTGCTTTCCCATGAATTGGGGTGATAATAAATTTTCAAAAGTAGCTTGTTTTTCCTCTTTTGAAAAGAATAAACCACTTTCTTCTCAGTTCCACTGAAATATAAACCAAGAAAACTAAAGTTACAAGCTGAGGTTAGTTTTACTTTTACTTGTAATAGAACAAATACCTCTGCCTTTTATTCATTCTCCAGAATATCTCTACTAGACTTATTATAAACTAAGTGATAATTTATTCCCCATTTTTGATGTTTTGATGGCTTTGTATAAATAAAAAGAAGCAACCCTAGAGAATCCATTGAATTGACTAAATCACTCATTCTTAGGATATACCACCTTTTTTGTTGTCTTAGAACTAGTAATGAACCTGCTCAATGTGGGAAACATTCATATTCTTCTTCGAATTCACTGTTTCCAGCAGAGTTTTTCCATAGCATTTCTCATCTCTGAATTTCTCAGGGTGTATATTAAAGGATTCAACATGGGAGTGATAACCGTATA
>NW_007744158.1:16267-17258 GCF_000696425.1 Galeopterus variegatus
TAAAACATGTCTATGAATTCTTTGACATTTCTCCTATGAAATTCCCTGACCTGAATATGAGCTTAGTATGACCTTAGTAACTGGTTTCTAGCAAGTATGACATGGTGTAGCTGCTCTGTGACCTACAACGCAAGGTTAGAAAAAGTGATATAACTTCCACATGACATTGTCTAGGGAAACTTGTCTTTAGAATCCAGCCACCAGATTGTAAAGAAGACCAAGTCACATGTTAAGTCCTTTGTGTAGGTGTTCCAGCTAACTGCCCCAACTAAAGTCACAGCCAAAAGCCAGCTTCAAATGCTGGACATGTGAATGAACAAGCATTTGAAAGATTCTAGTTCCCAGCTTCAAGTCACTCCAGGTGATGCCAAGTGGAAAAAAGTGAGCTGACTCCACTGAACTAGCATAAACTGCAGATTTGTTAATGATGTAAATGTTTGTGGCTAAAAGCTTTTTAAGAATTAGAAACTTTTTAATTGTCTCCATTTTATCCTTGCCTACACCATAATTCTTAACTTACATACATTATCCTGATTTTCAGCAAATAAATTTGAACTGAACTGAACTCATGACTATTGCCAACAACTGCATTATCATCTAGTATTTTTTTCAAAACTCTTGGGGTAAGCTAGGTTATAAGGGAGGAGAAAATAAACACTGAAAAGAAAGGTAAAGGACAGTGGGACATCCTTTTATTTCTAATTCTACTTAGTTTATGAGAGTGCTCAAAAATAGANTTTTTTCAGCAATAATGCTTTAATTCAATTAGCATCATATTGTAATCCTTTGTTACTTGCCACAAAATAAGGAAGCATACAAAACAACAATTTTAAAAGTTGCTTTAATTTCAATGCTATGGAATTGGGAAGAACTATTTTCCATTTAATATAATGATTATTTTATAAGAAATGGTGAGTGGAATGGTGATTTTAAAACATGTCTATGAATTCTTTGACATTTCTCCTATGAAATTCCCTGACCTGAATATGAG
>NW_007744159.1:0-3856 GCF_000696425.1 Galeopterus variegatus
ATGGCTTTTGAAGTACCTTCGTAATTTTAACAATATACAAAAAATAATGTGGTCTGTTTTTCAATTAAATTAAACTTATTTAATGTGTTTTGTTTAAACTTTTTTTTTCTGATTACAGTTTACTCCTTATTTGTAATGTTGTTACTTTTAATATTTTCTATTCAAAATGGCTTTCCTTTTTGCTAGCACTAACAATCAACATTATCATTCATTGTGCCTTGAGATTTTCCTTAACAGCTAACCAATTATAAAAAGTACCAAAAGGGAAGGCTAACTGATACATTATTATTTAATTGTGAAAAAGATAAATTTATGTTTACATTTATTAGTTAAAATATTGTCACATTCATTACTCTTCTAACAATCTATGCTTTTGAGGTATATTGCCTTCCTGTGTTTACATAATTTTATTTTACTGGGGTATTTTTTGTTAAATAGTTGTTCTAATTTACGAAGTTTAGTGAGCTTTTGAGTAATAATTTGTTGCACTAAAAACTGAATTTAGAATTTTCTGAATTCATGTGAAGTGTATTTAATGTTTAGAAAACAATTTATTGATACACACATTATGTAAACAAAGTTTTTAATACTTAAATGTGATGCCTACAGAACCTAGCTAAGAGATTTTAGACAAGCAGATTTGATCTCCAAAGGTTAAAGTATTCAGAGAATCTTTGTTCACATTTACGATAAAAAAGAAATACTGTTTACAAAAATTGTGTCAGAATGGCTACATTAACTGTGAATTCATTAGAAACTCCAGCTGCATCATTTGGATAAGCACTGTGAAGAAAAAGTGCTAAGGAAGAATGCTATAACAATTGTACTAGAAAATTATAGCTTATGTGAGAGGAAAGTCATCTAAATGAAAAAAGAATTCTTGAAATGGCTGGATATTTTTAAACCAACACTGTGATTCACATATCCTTTTGCTCCAAATGAGTCAATTCTATTAAATTCTAAAAATATACACATTACATTGCAATCACACCTACTTCATATCAACTAAGTTATACAAAAGCAGTATTTTACCATATATAAAGTTTGTATACAATTATAAAATGTTAAAATGTGCTCCTATAATAAAGCATTTTTTAATATTTTTGGTAAACAATCTATTTAATTTAGCAATAATAGTTTCACCAAGGAAGAATGTGCCACAAAATACTGAGAAATGTCTAGTCTCACTTAACTTAATAAAAGACTTAGGAAAAAGGGTTAATATGATATTATAATTATTTTATTAAATAAATGCTATAAATTAAACTAAAGATCCTATTCAGTTTCCACCATTTTTACACTCATTCATGTGTGTGAATAGTTCTATGCAATTTATCCCTTGCATAACTTCTTGTATCTACCATCAAAGTCAAGATAGAGAATTGTTTCATCCCCAAAAAGGAACTCCCCATGTTTCCCCTGAGTATTAACACATATTTTTCTATCCTGCAGAAACCACCAATCTCTTCCTCATTTCCATATTTTTGTCATGTAGAGAATGCTATATAAATAAAATCAAACAGTTTTTTGAGAGAAGTATTTATTTTTCTCTAAGCATAGTGCTCTTGAAAGTATCTCAACACAATAAAAGCCATCTATGGCAAGCCCACCACCAGTATCATTCTGAATGGAGAAAAACTGAGGGCTTTTCCCTTAAGAACAGGAACAAGACAAGGATGCCCACTCTCACCACTTTTATTTAACATAGTACTGGAGGTACTAGCCAGAGCAACAGGCAAGAGAAAGAAATAAAGGGCATGCAGATTGGAAAAGATGAAGTCAAATTGTCCCTATTTGCAGATGACCTGATACTCTATATAGAAAAACCAAAATAGTCTATCAAAAAACTCCTAGAACTGGTTAATAATTTCAGTAATGAAAATGTTAATAATTTATTAACATTATTAACAGTAATAGTTAATAATTTATTTTGTGGATTCAAAGTAAATGCCCCCAAATCAGTGGCATTTATATGCTTAAATAATTAACTAATAGAAAGAGAAATAAAGAAAGTAAGCCCATTTACAATATTCACAAAAATAATAAAATACCTAGTGATCAATTTAACCAAGGAGGTGAAAGATCTCTACAATGAGAACTACAAAACACTACTTAAAGAAATTAAAGAAGATACAAAAACATGGAAGGATATCCCATGCTTTTGGATTGGAAGAATTAACGTTGTGAAAATGTCTATTCTACCCAAAGCAATCTACAGATTCAATGCAATCCCCATTAAAATACTAATGACATTCTTCACAGACATGGAAAAAAATAATCTTAACCTTCATATGGAACAACAAAAGGTCCTGAATAGCTAAAACAATACTGAGCAAAAAAATAAATAAAGCTAGAGGCATAACACTACCTGAGTTCAAATTATACTACAAAGCTATAGTAACCAAAACAGCATGGTACTGGCATAAAAATAGACATTCAGACCAGTGGCGCAGGACTAAGAACCCAGAAATCACCCCTCAGGCTTACAGCCGGCTGATACTGGACAAAGGCAACAAAAATCTACATTGGGGAAATGACTACCTCTTCAATAAGTGGAGCTTGGAAAATTGGATATCCATATGCAGAAGAATGAAAGTGGATATTCATCTCTCACCATAGGGTAAAATCAACAGAAAATGAATTAAAGACTTAAGTATAAGACCTGAAACTGTAAAATTACTAAGGGAAAATATAGGTGAAACACATCATGAACTAGGTCTGGACACACACTTTATGAACATGAGCACAATAGCATAAGGAACAAAAGAAAAAATAAACAAATAGGACTATATCAAATGAAAAAGCTCTGTACAGCAAAAGAAACAATCAACCGAGTGAAATGACAACCTACAGAGTGGGAGAAAATTTTTGCCAACTGTGCATCCAATGGAGAATTAATATACATAATATACAAGGAACCCTAGCAATTACACAGTAATTAAAACAAATAACCCAATTAAAAATGGGCTAAGAAGCTGAATAGACATTTTTCAAAGGAAGATATACAATGGCTAACAAGTACATGCAAAATTGCTCAACATCACTCATCATCAAGGAAATGAAAATTAAAACCAAATTGAGATATCACTTCACCCCAGTTAGGTTGGCTATAATCAAAAAGACAGTGAATAACAAATGCTGGAGAGGGTGTGGAGAGAAGGGAACACCCCTGCACTATTGGTGGGACTGTAAATTAGTACAACAACTATGGAAAACGGTATTGAGTTTCCTCAAACAACTACAGATAGCTCTCCTATACAATCCAGCAATCCCACTTCTAAGTGTATGTCCTGACCCATGGGATATTCAATGCAGACCCTGGAGGGGGGAGTGGGAATTGGATGGGACAAGAGATGCAAGAAATGGAGACCAGACAGTATTCTGATCAAGTCTTGTTTATTAGTCAGAAGGTCACAGTTTATATAGACAGCAGGAGGGAATCAGCAGATAATTAAGTATGCAGATGGTTTACTGAGAAAACCGCAGGGCGGGTTGTTCTGGTAAATGGAAAATTCCTGTTATCTATGGCAAGTTTCAAAGTTACCTACACCCATAGTGCACAGGATGGGGAAGGACGGAAGATAACAGCAAATAAGGCTCTGAGGCCTCGAGGCAATAGCTGGGTGGGCTCTTTTGGCTCCGGACAGGCAGGCAGCTGGGCTCTAATGGCTCCGGACAGGTCCCCCTTTTATATTTTTTCAAGCCAAGAGAACCTCTCAGGAACTGTGCCTGTTTTAGTTGGGGCAATCTATCCTGCACACAGTACCCATCATAGGATTAGGCTGCAGCAGAGGGGGCCCTCCTGTCTTAGGTGGTGTGGGGATGTTACCCTCTTACCCATCTCTGGCTATCCACT
>NW_007744159.1:5798-7022 GCF_000696425.1 Galeopterus variegatus
TGTTTTATTGCTCTTTAAAGCCAATCTCCAAGTTCTGGGGATTTTTTTTTTTTTTTTTTTTGAAAAAGGATGATGAAGAAATCATTTTCTAGGAGGCCATTTTTCTTGATGATATTTAGTTGTCTCTTCATCTAACTTTTTCTGATTTTCAGGGGTTAAATGATCCTCATCAGAGTCATTAGTTCTTTCCTTATCCAATGGATTATTAAAGGTTAAATTGAGCTTTTGCTTAAAAGCTGCAACTGGGAATAAGCTATCTTGGGACCCCTAAGTTGGTCCCTTCTTGTCTGACAGCAAGGGAGCTCTCTCTTGAGGATTATCACCCAGTACAGTAAATTCATTTACATTTAATGCCTTGCCTTAATGCACTCCAAATAGAAAAGGCAGAGACTGGCATATTAGCTCCTCCATGGCTTTGATACTATTGTCTTATATTATTTTTTACCTGATTTCAAGTTTTTAAATTCAATGTTCCTTTAACAGGAAACCATGGACTAACCTCTTGTACAAACAACAAAAACTCAGCCAACTGCGGCTTGCTAGTGTGTAAAAGAACATCAATATATAGGCTCCTATTCCAATATATAGGCTCCCATTTTTAGATGGGGAATTTTCCATTATTCTTCCTCCGCCTGGGCTCTACTTAAAAAGTTCTCATATACAGGCTCCTATTCTTAGGGAATTTTCCATTGTTCTTCCTCTCAACATCTTATTTAAAGAATTTTTTTTTCCATGAAAAAGGTTCATTCTCAACCTCCGTCTTGTTCTGTAAGCATTTTTTCTTCTCTCAAGCTTTAAATCTTCCTTTTTCCTTATATCTTTTAACATTATCAAAATTACAAACCTAAAACGCTAAGCAATATCTTAGTAAGCTGCTCGCTATTTACACTTCCTAGCACTGTATTCTCTTTTCTTAACAGAAAAACTTATCTGCAACTTCCTCACGCTGCGACTCCTGCCTCACCAGCTTCTGGCCCTGGGACCTGTGAACCCCCAGATGGTATCTCCTGGGCCCCCGATATCTCAGCTTCTGCTGCCCCAGTCTGTGTTTCTGGAACCCCTGAAATCTCCACCTTTGTCTCCTGGGCCACTAATATCTCACACTCTGCTATCTCAGCTTCTATCCTCAGCACCCCGGAACCCACAGATGTCTCCAACTCGAGACCACCTTTTATAATTAGTAGTCCCTTCTTCTGAGGAACCAAGGACAAAGATTCTTCACGA
>NW_007744159.1:7163-7514 GCF_000696425.1 Galeopterus variegatus
GTCATGACAACTTAATTTAATTCTTAATTCTTGATTCTTAATTCTTAATTCTTGTCCCATTATCGGGCACGCTTACTCACCTTATCCTGACGTGGCAGGTTCCCACGGCAGACGAAGGTTTTACTCTTTCATTTTCAGTGGTCGACCCTCCGATGCACCATCTTCCTCATGGTGTCCCCCGTATCCAGGCCCCATGTTTGGGCACCAAAAATGTCCCGACCCACGGGATATTCAATGCAGACCCTGGAGGGGGGAGTGGGAATTGAATGGGACAAGAGACACAAAACATAGAGACCAGACAGTATTCTGATCAAGTCTCGTTTATTAGCCAGAAGGTCACAGTTTATATAG
>NW_007744159.1:8514-15467 GCF_000696425.1 Galeopterus variegatus
AGCAAACAAGGCTCTGAGGCCTCAAGGCAATAGCTGGGTGGGCTCTTTTGGCTCTGGACAGGCAGGCAGCTGGGCTCTAATGGCTCCGGACAGTGTATACCCAGAGGAATGGAAATCATCTTGTCGAAGGAAACCTGCTCTCCCATGTTCATCACAGCTCTGTTTACAGTAGCCAAGATATGGAACCAACTTAAATATCCACTGATGAATAATTGGATAAGGAACTGGTATGTATACACGTATATGGAATACCATTCTGCCATAGAAAAGAATGTAATTCTCACATTTGCAACAACATGGATGAGCCTGGAGAAACTTATGTTGAGTAAAATAAGCAAATCACAGACAGATAAATTCCACATTTACTCACTCATAAGTTGAGCCAAGAGAGAAAGAAGGAAGGAAAGAAAGACCATGGTGGTGTGTTGGACTTTCAGAGGGAGAGATCATACCTAGGGATACAAAGTGGATTGGGGGAAAGGGGGATGGGGGGAGGTTGGGGATAATTGGGTGGGGGACATGGGGTGCAAGCACAATTTGTGGTAATGGGCATGATGCCAGTATGGATCTCGCCTTCACATCTTGAACAGAAGGGGTGACAATCAGCTTTGCATCTCATGAATATTCATAACCCATAAAAACGCAAAAGAGAGATCCATCCATACAGTCGACCCCTCTGTATACATGGCTTCCACATCCATAGATTGAAACAACTGTGTATCAAAAATATTGGGGGAAAAAATTGCCTCTGTGCTGAACCCATACAGACTTTATTTCTTGTCATCATTCCCTAAACAATACAGTATAACAACGATTTACATTGTTTTAGGTATTATAATTAATCTAGAGATGATTTAAAATATATAGAAGAACATGCATGGATTATCTGGAAATACTACCCTTTTTTATACCAGGGACTTGAGCATCTGTGGATTTTGGTATCCTGGGGGAGTCCTGGAACCAGTCCCCTGTGGATGCAGAGGGATGACCGTACTTGTTTCCTCTTCATTGATGAGTAGTATTTGGTTATACTTGTTTCCTCTTCATTGATGAGTAGTATTTGGTTATATGGAAGTAAGGGACTTTGCTTAACCATTTACCCTTTTTAATACATTTTGCTACTAAAATTAAAACTGCTATGAACATCTGTGTACAGGTGTTTGTGCAAACATATTTTTTTTTTTACTTATTTAAGAAACACTATTTAGTTTGAGAATTCTTTACATGTTATAGATAAAAGTCCTTTGATATGTGCTTTGCAAATATTTTCTCTCAGTCTTTAACTTTTTCTTTTCATCCTCAGGATTTTTCATTATACAAAAATTTTCAGCTTTAATGCAGTCTAATTTATTAAATGTGTTCTTTTAAGGATCTTGCTTTCACTGTCATATCTAAGAATTCTTTACCTAGCCATAGGTCCTGGAGTTTCTCTCCTGTTTTCTTCTGATAGTTTAATAGTTTTATATTTTACAATTTAGTAATTGGTTGTTTTTATTGTAAAGAAGTATGTACCTTTTAAATCTACAAACTTAATTTTTTTTCAATCTGCATTATGTGTTTTATAACACTTTTTTCTGTGTTTTTTTTTTTTTTTTTCTTGTCTTGCCTCATTTTGGATTAACTGTTATACTTCATTTTCTATTAAATTATCTGTTATTTTGGTAGTTAAATTTTCTTTTTCTTTTTTTTTTTTTTACTAATTCTACTGGTTACTAAAGAAATTATGGTGAGCACCATTGAAATATTGAACACTAGGGCTGGCCTGTGGCTCACTCGGGAGAGTGCAGGGCTCATAACACCAAGGCCACAGGTTCGGATCCCATATAGGGATGGCCAGTTAGCTCACTGGGTGAGTGTGGTGCTGACAACACCAAGTCAAGGGTTAAGATCCCCTTACCAGTCTTCTTTTTTTTTTGACTGGTAACCCTTGACTTGGTGTTGTCAGCAGCACGCTCTCTCAAGTGAGCCACGGCCGGCCCTGCATTACCGGTCATTTTTTGGAGAATATTTTTTGCAGAAAAAAAATAATTCCATGCTATAGGGTTTTGTTTTGTTTTTTTCACTTCACAAAATTTTATTTTGATTTCTGACTCCAATTGTTTATGTTGAAAAGTCAGCTCTGCTCCTTTGAAAGTAATGTGTCTTTTATTTTGCTTATTTAAAATTTTTGTTTTGTTTGGTTATCAGCATTTTGACTATGATGTTCACAATTAAGATCATACTTCTATTTATCCCAATTTGAGTTTATACTGTTATCTGAATCTCTTGTTTGGCACATGTATATATGCATATTGTATTTAATTCAAAAAAAATAGTTACTATTATCTCCAAATGTATCAGTCCATTTTGTGTTACTATAACAGAGCACCTGAGACTGGGTAATTTATAAAGAAAATGAAATCTATTGCTTACAGTTTCTGAGTCTGGGAAGTTCAAAGTCCATGTGGTGGTGGTGACAGTGATTCAAGGATCTCACATTGCAAGATGGTGTAAGCAGAGAGACCGAGCAAGATAGACTCTCCTCTTCTTTTTAAAGCCCTCAGAACCAAACCCCCAAACACCATTTTTAACCCTTTCACTACAGCATGGGTCCTACAACTGAATCACCTCTTCAAGGCTCCGCCTTTCAATTACCACAAAAGGATTTCCCATCCTCTTAACAGTAACAGTGGGGCTAAGTTTCTAATACATAAAACATGGGGAACATAATTCAATGAGTTTTGGGGGGACATGATTCAATCCACTACACCAACTAATGATTCTCCGTTATTCTGTTTGTATATTCCTTCTGGCATTCATATTACATTTCCATATTTTTCTTTTTAACGTTTTCAGATAGCTGAAATTCTCAACTTTGTCTTTTATTTTTTTGAATACATAAAAGTAGTTTTTTTTTAAAGTCTGTGTCTTATAATCCTGTTATGTAAATGAATTTTAAATTCATTTATTTTGAATGTCTACTGTTTCTTTTAGTTTTGTCGCAATATTATCAGGCTTTTTATACCTACATATTTCTAAAGGCAGGAAATTTTATGTAAAAACGTTTAAAGATAACTGAAGCTTGGGATGATATCATCTTCTTTCAAAGGTAATTTATTATCCTCCAGATGGACTAATGGCACTATTGGTTCTAGGTTAACCTGAATGGCAATTTGATTGGCCAATCAAATGGCGATTTGGTCTTGAGGCAGAGCTTCAGTACTAGTAAAGATACCCTCCATCCTTGGGAGATAATGAGCAACGATTTTTGTTCTTTCATTCCTAGGCACTGTCAAACAATCTACTCTTCTTACAAGGTTCTCATCAGGCTTCATATTTCAAGGTTCAATCGCTTCTCTGTAGCTTGTTTCAAAAATCTTGATGACATAGAAACTCTCTGAGTTTCTAAACATTTTAAAAACATTTAAAAAATATTTTGATCAATTTTTCTTGTGGGACTCATTATTATGCAGTGTTTGAATTACCTAGAATAGAATTATTCATTATATGCCAGTCATATAATCGTGAAACCAAAAGAAAAGAAAAAAAATCTCTTATGGTACAATTTTATCTAGTATGATATTAACTTCAATAGTATTCACTAAGTACTGCAAAGAGATGTTACTATTGGGCAGTGGTCTTATAATTCTGTTTAGTATCTCTCTTATCTTTAGGAGATTTGGTGGGAACTACTTTATTTTTGTTGTGAATTTTCAACAACTCTGAAACATGCAATTTGGTTTGCTTTCAACTGCCAATTGCCATTTTAGAAAACAAGAAAGTAAATCTAACAACACTATAATGACAATAACACTAAATACATACATAATATATATATATTAAGATAGGATGAAATGCATTAAGCACAGTCCAAGCACATTAGTCATAACCAATTCATAATTGCAGCCTCTAGTTTTAATTTATATTTTTAAAAAAAAGACTGTTGCCTTCTTATTTTTTCAGTTTAGACATATTCTAAATTGAAGATTCCACAGAGGTTCCAAAGACTTCCAAGTATCTTGCTTGCCTAGCTGTTGCTTTGCCTCACACAGATTTGTCACCCCTCTCCCCCTGGGTGATGGAGCCACAAAGGATTACTTAAAGTCCATCTCTTCTGAGCAGTGAGAGGCCCTGAAGGGGTTAATTTCCCTGAACCCTCAAGAGAGAGGCATTCCTTTCTTTGGAAATTAACCACAAACTGGGGTTCTTTCCCTGCATTTATTCTCCAGACCAGGAAGTTACAGAAAAAGAACATGGGTGCTGTTATGGCTAAGTATAGTTTAACAAGTTTAATAATACAGGCTGGTAACATCAGTAAAACAAGCCAAGTGACATTCCATAATGCAATTTGCAAAAGGTTAAGTTGATCCACCAACAAAAGCTTGATCTTAGCAAACAGTGTTTTTCCCCACAGCAATTTCCCCAGTGTTTTACATATCAATCAAGTAACTTGTCTGTCCTTGAGCTGGCAACCTTGTTGTGTTACAGAGACTTTAGCCCGAGGACAGTTTCCTGTCTTTTACAACATTAACATTTCTCTATGTAATTTTAAGAAGGCTAAACCTGAAACTACAAGGCTTTGGAAAACTAGGCCCTGTGAAATACATTTGCTTTATGTATACTCCACACCTAGAAGAAGTAATGAATTTTGTATTTAAAGCAATATTTTAGAAAAAGGAAACATGAAATTAAAATTTAAATGTAGTGTATGTCTTCAAAAGTTAAAAAAATGTTTATCTGATTATTTTGAATATAGAATCTCTCCTAAAATTTTGGATTACAACAGAGTTCCTAATCTTTGTAATTTCTTATGATTTGCTTGGGCTGTAGATGGGTGGGTGCATATCTGATTGCTAATATTTTTGTTTTTACTTTCTCTATTTTAATAAAAGAAGATCAAGATTAATTTCATTTTCAGAGGCTGTCTTACTAATATTTGTCTACTAAGCCCTTGATTTTTTTTCAATTCTAAAACTATTTTCTGATTATATTCTAAGTTTAATAAAATATCTTTACTCTTATCTTCTATTTGCACTATAATTAAATTTTGAAAGATATATTGTCTAAAAATTCTTTATTATCACTCTCTAGTGTTTTCAAGATATATCCTTCATATCTTGGTACTGTTTTTACCTCTGTGTTTCAGCATGCTCAATATTTGTAATGAAATATGGAGCCTTCTAAAGATACTGTATATGCCAGCAGGCCTTCCCAAATTATTTTTAAGAAATGACAGAGATAAGATTGTAGTTCAATTTTCTCTGATCCAAAGAAACTTTAACATTTTTATTAATTTAATGAGGAGAGACATTTAGTCCAGGTTAACTATTGTTCATAAAATTTTTTATTCCTAATATATTTCTAGAGAAATATTTCTTGCTCAAATTTGGCCTAACTAGATCAGATGGTGTTGAAATAAACATTTTAAAATGTTTCTTGTACTAAAATAGTCACCCTCTTTTTTTTTTTCCAAAATATTGACTAGAAATTATCAGTATGCATTCGAAAGTGGTAAACTCTCCTTATATCTGAGTAATCAGTCACATTGTAAGCCATGAACTAAAGTCTCACAAATGGGGTTGACTTATATTGAACTGAGCAGATGTCTCATTGTTTTTGCCCTCACATAGATGTCTTTCTTGGATCTTGAGATAACATATATGGCTAAAGGAAGAATTTCAGCTGAAGAAAACTAATATAAAAATAGACATTCATATATATGTTTATATATAGGTTTATACACACATATATATGTATACAATTACACACATGCATGTGTGCATATACATAAAACATGAATATATATCATACATTTTAACTATATAGCTGTACAAAATTCTCACCAGAAATGTGAATATGACTTATAATAAATGTGCACAACTACATATTTGAGCAAAACCCATGCAGACTAAAGTTTTCAACTTCAGAAAACAAACACAGATGAAGACAAAGCAGTTAATGATAGCCAAATTTACCATTGTCTGTATTTTTTCTTTCATCTTTGAAAACTCTGAAGCAATTATTTTCTCTTCTCTGAATATTCCAGAATTACTTTAACCTAGCTTTTGTGTTTTTATTTATTTATTTATTTATTTATTTATTTAGGCATCTGGCCAATGTGGGGATTTGAACCTTTTTTTTTTTTTTTAAAAAAGATGACCGGTAAGGGGATCTTAACCCTTGACTTGGTGCTGTCAGCACCACGCTCACCCAATGAGCTCACCGGCCATCCCTATATGGGATCCGAACCTGTGGCCTTGGCATTATCAGCACCGCACTCTCCCGAGCGAGCCAAGGGCCAGCCCCAGATTTGAACCTTTTTTTTTTTCCTTTTTTTTTTTTGTCTTTTTTTTTTCGTGTCTGGCAATGGATCGCAACCCTCAGTGTTGCGCCCGTACCGAACTGGGACTGGCAACGGGATCGCAACCCTCGGTGTTGCTCCCGCACCTTGCTCAGCCAGTGAGCGGGAACCGGTCTGTATGTGGGATCCAAACCCTCGGCGGGAGCACCGCCGCACTCTCAAGCGGCGCACTGTAGCAGTGTGCCACCGGGCCGGCACCATCGGATTTGAACTTTTGACCTTCTCTAATCTAGCTTTATCATCAAAAGAAAGCCAAATAGTAAACAGTCACCACATTCAGGAAACTATCAGAAAACAGTCAGCCAATTTATCTTTCCACAATCACATGGTCTTGTTTTCAATTATATTTCTTTATGTTCTAGGTGTCTCTCTATAGATCATATATCTCTCTCCACACATATGATTACCCCTAGCTTAGCATTCGTAAGTCAATTCTTTTAGCTATGCAACTAGACTTAATAGAATTAAAGTATAAAATTTCCAAGGCAGAGGACTGAATTATTTGATTAAGGGTCAAATCAACCAAGTTTAAGATGAAGGGGCAATGGAGGAAAAAAAAAAAAAAGAAAAAAAGAAACAACAGGAACTGTAGGCCAATTCACTTAGTGACAGG
>NW_007744159.1:16693-17255 GCF_000696425.1 Galeopterus variegatus
AACAGGAACTGTAGGCCAATTCACTTAGTGACAGGGACAGTTCATACCTATACAAGCTGGAGTGTGTATTGGGCTGCAGAAACACACAAAAAATACATTTATAATAGTTTGTTTAGTCAAATAAAATCTCTCGTGCTATTTGTAAATAAATCACTTTATTAGGTTTAATATTTATTTTTATTTTAAATTAACTATTATTCCAAGGAAGACATTATTTGCATTAGCATCTAGTCTAATTCTTTTAAAATAATGGATAATNATTTGAGGATTCCATATATATATGATGTGAAAGAAAGCTCTAGAAGATTTCGCCACCCAGTAGTACAGTAAGTGATACATATAGCAGTACAGGTTAAGAAGGAGATGAACTAGTAAGTAGGTACTATGTTAATAAATCTTGTTTGTAAACCCAACTAAAGTAGATTCAATTTTAGGAAAATAAATTTGAAGTAACCATAAAAAGTGTACATACATGAGTTTGAAAATTTATAAACATGGAACTATTTTTTTTTTTTTAAAGATGACCAGTAAGGGGATCTCAACCCTTGGCTTGGTGTTGTCA
>NW_007744160.1:0-269 GCF_000696425.1 Galeopterus variegatus
ACACACACACACACACACACACACACACCCTCCATAAAGGGTCTTCAAAAAATTCAAAGAAATATTCATATTATCTTTTAATTCTATTTTTCCACAAACCTTTTGAAGTATGTGTGTGTGTGCATGTGAGCATGTGTGCTTGCGTTTCTCCAATAATTCCATTTCTGGGTATGTACCCAGAAGAATTGAAACAAGTGTCTCAGAGATATTTGTATACCTAGCAGCATTGTTTACAATAGCCAAAAGGTGAAACAACTTAAGTGTTCATC
>NW_007744160.1:5365-12572 GCF_000696425.1 Galeopterus variegatus
CGCTTCCCAGGCTGCTGCCATTGTTGTCCCCAGAGTGAGGCAAGACTAGGAGTGTGTGTGTTTGTATGTGTGTGTGTGCGCGCATGTGTAGGGGAGAAAGAGGGAGAAAAACAGAAAATGTAGTATAATATGTGAAGGGTGACAGAGCAGGGGAGGACTGCTGTGGCCTGCCAGAATTCCCAATTTTGTGTCCTGTTACTGTAAGTGGCAAAGCCATCTTTAGCTTCTCCTCTTGTTACAAATCTTAACTGTGCTACAAACCTCAGAAAATCTGATTGGGACATCTGTGTTTCACGGGGCCACAGCAGTGCCCAGGCATGGCCTTTTCCTTCCTGGCCAGGCATCCCCCATGGGCTCCGTCCCTGGGGTGGCAGTACATTCACAGTCGAACATCAGCTGACCTAGAGGAGCAGTCACTTCGTGCAAATAGACTCCGACTGACTTCTTTGCATGTATGTGGGCCTCACTCTTCAGGAAATGATTCCACAGGCCTCACTCAAAGAAGATCAGACTGCACAACCTCTGGCTGGCAAAGGCAGATGACTTCTTGTGTGTAACCGGTGTATGTGTCCCAGACCACAGCAGCCAGGGGTGAGCTCAGAGCCACCACTGGCATTGTTGCTGCAAGCTCAGCCTCTCTTTCCTCTCCTCTCTCAAATTCCAACCCTTCTTCAGTCCCTCCAAGGGAGACCGTGAGAGCTAGTGGGAAAAGCCCAAGCTATTACACCAGTGAGACCTGTGTTCAAATCCCAGCCCTGCCATTTACCAGCTGTGTGATTTAGGGCAAGTTAGTGGAGGGAAAGCATTCCAGGCAGACAGGCCCAAGTGGCCAAAGGCATAGAGATGCAGTACTGTAGGATATTTGCTGAGAAGCAGGAGTGGGAAGACCACAAGCACCCTAGTATTTAAAAAAGAATAGAGATCAAAGCAAACGTGTCATAGGTACAAAGGGACAAGTCTTGAAGGGCATTGAAGGTGCTCAGATTTTATTCTGTGTGCAATAAGGAGGTAAGAATTATTATCCCCATTTCATAGATAAAGAAACTGAGGCTCAAAGAAGGAAAAGAACTTGCACAAAGCTAAGAGTAGTGAGCTTGAATTCAAACCCAGGTATGTGAAACACCAAAGCCAGAGTGTTTTTTCTCCTTCATCACTGTACATGCATGCAGAGAAGGGGAGCAGTGACAAGCCATGACTCAAGCCATCCACACACAGGGCAGCAGACAGCGCCTCAACTCCTGGAAGCGTCCTGTCCAAGGCTGTTCTGGTCGTGTCACCTGTACAGAGGTTCTGGCAGTATCTGCTATTCTGATGGGCTTTTGGCTTAGAATAGTGCTCACCTTCCCTTAGCAGGAACTTACTTGCAGATAAAACCAGCTGGGGGTCCACGCCTGGGTGGATCATCACTGTCAAGCAGGCTAGTGCTGAGTCCCAGGAAACCTGCTGGCTCATCACGGCTTTATTAAGAGCTGTCGGAAGGACACTAGCAAGGGCAGCTGTCCCAGGTGCTGGAGAGTCCACAGAACATAAATTCCATCTCTGCCACTAACTAGCTGTGTGACCCAGGACAGGTTACCAGCCTCTCAGAGTCCACATCCTTGTCTGATCAATGAGGGAAATAATACTGATCTTGCTGAGTTGGTGAGACAACTAAATTGGGTAAGAGCACATTCAGTGCCCAACGCAGCCTCCTGCAAAGCAACTTCAGTATACAAAGTCCGTAACCGTGCTCAAAAGCCCTGTGTTGTGTTCTGGGCTCAGTTCTGGCTTCTCCTCTCTTTACCTCTGTGGCTATAAGTGATAACCTTTTCTGGGCCTCATTTGTCTTGTTATGCTACAAAGGAAGCATAACAGTGCTTCCCAACTTAATCCAATTTGTGGCATTTACATGACTTGTTACAATAGAGTACTTACGTGGTACTTGGCTTCTTTTAAGAGCACACTGGTTTTTAGCTATGATTATTTTTGGAAAAGTGTGAGCCATCATTATTTTTTCTCCTGCTTCCCGTCACAGCTGCACCTTCCATCCATTCATTCAGCAAGTATTTACTGAGGGGCAACCATGTGCCAGGTGTCGTTCTAGACACTGCGGTTAAAACAGTGAATGAAGCAGACAACTCCTTGCTTCTATAAAGCATGTCTTTTCACGGAAAGACAGACAGCAAAGCAAATAAATAAATACATGAGGGCACTTCAAAAAGTTTGTGGGAAGACGGAATGAAAAGATAATACAAATCTTACCATGAACTTTATGACGTACCCATATATAATATAGTGTTAAGTGGTGATGAATTCTATGAGGATAGGAGAAGCAGAATAAAGACACGGAGGATTGAAAGAGCATTTACACCGGTGTCTCAGTCCCTTTGTGCTGGTGTAACAAAATACCTGAAAGTAGGTAGTGTTTAAGGAACAGAAATGTATTTCCTCTTAGTTCTGGAGGCTGGGAAGTCCAAGATCAAGGTACCAGCAGGTTCAGCGTCTGGTGAGGGCCCTGGTCTCTGCTTCCAAGATGGCACTTTGAACGCTGCATTCACACACAACAGAAGGTCAGAAGAGAAGAAACCCATTCCCTCAAGTCCTTTCACAAAGCCCTAATCCCATTCATGAGAGCTCTGCCCTTGACCTAACCACCTCCTGCAGGCCCACTTCTTAATGCTATCACATTTGTGATTAAAGTTTATTTTTGCTTTCGTATTTTTGTCATTATTAGCATATTCATCATTACAAATCATGATTTTTCTTTATGCTCTTTACCTGACCTATCCTTCCCCAAACCTCTCCCTACCCCCACCTCTAGTAACCTTAGATTTGTTCACTCCTTCTGAAAGTTCAACCAATTGTTGTGGTCTTTTCTTGCTTGCTTGCTTGCTTGCTTTCCTTCCTTCTTTCTTAGCATCCAGTTATAAGTGAGAACATGCATTATTTCTCTTTCCTTGTCTGGCTTATTTCACTTAACATAATTTTCTCCAGACTCATCCATGCTGCTGCAAATGGCAGAATTTCACTCTTTTTTTATGGACAAGTAGTATTCCATTATGGCTGAATAGTATTCCACATTTCCCTTATGATCCAGCAATCCCACTGCTGAGTATATACCCAGAGGAATGGAAATCATCATGTTGAAGGGATACCTCCACTCCCACGTTAATCACAGCTCTATTTACAATAGCCAAGATATGGAACCAACTTAAGTGTCCTTCAACAGATTAAATTTTAGCATATGAATTTTGGAGGACACATTCAGACAATAGCAGGGGTCATGGAAGGTCTCTCTGAAGAGATGACATTTGAGTAGAGACCTGAATGATGTGAAAGAACACTAGTAAGGTCAACAGGCCTCATACATGTTTCTCCCCTGTGGAGAGGTGGCTTAGTTTGGTATAAGAAACTCAGGACTTGAAATCAGACATGCCCAGGCAGGTGAATGGCTAGACTATAGTTGCTGAGCAACGAGAAGCCCAAAGTCTGCACACTGGCACATGAGGGTGGGAGAGGGGCATGTGTACACGCTCAAAATCCTCTACAAAGTCCAAATGTCTACTTCCAACCAACCAAAGGAAGATGACAATGAAACAATAATATTTTTTCTATATTCGTCCATTCCTTCCCAGTTTACAGAATGTTTGTATCTTCTCTAAGCCTAAAATAGCAAGAAAGAGATGGGCACACTTAAAGCCATTGCTTGGAGTGAGTTGAAGGAAGGGGCTGTCTCTAAAGGTTTGGGTAAGTGGGCTGGAGCTCTTCCATGTGTCCCTGCAAGTCCCCCCACCCTTTTGTCCCTGCTCTGCTTGGGTGGGAAGACTGACCTGCTTGAGCTACATCAATGACCTCCCATGCTCTCTGGCACCCAGTTGTAAGTCACCAACAGTGGGTGCTGGGTAGTAGACCAGATGGAGGGGGAAGGAGGGTGAGGTCAAGATGTTCATTCCCTTGGATTCACCTGAGGCTGGCTATGCCCCACCACAGGAACTGACAGCTCTTCTCAGGGCCACTGCTGTGCTGCCTCCAATGTCACATCAACTCAATCTTCTGGGCTCTTCTCATCCCTTTGAACCTAGGGGGATGACAGTTCTGCGGCCACTGGCCCTGGATTCCTGAGGTATTTCTTGGGGTTCCCCTACACTCTACCTTCATCTTTCTAATTAAGCCCTTTATAAACTAACCCTCTTTGAATCATCTTGATCTGAATGAGCCATGTCTTTTCTGTTGGGTCCCTAATTGAAGCAGTGGAGATAAAGAAGGGATGAGAAAGCATTCTGGGGTAAGCAATTCTGGGAAGCTCTTAGCTCTTAGCACCCCCAGGCCCAAAGGGACAAGGGGTAAAAGCAGTTCTGGAACCAAAGAGAGTAGCCGCTGTCAACCGTGGCATGGAGTAGCAAACAGAGACCGCGCGTGCAGCATCTTTATGCAAGCAAGGGAAAATGCAGAGCCGGAAGCAGCATCCCCTCCTGCAGCCGAGCCACCTGGGGCCAGAGGATGCATCTTACTCGCCCAAAGTTATGTGACCACATCTGTGGGGCTTGTTCTCTCCTCTCTTCCCGCAATCCTGCCTTGACCCACTAAGGAAAGAATTCCCTTCCACCCGGTAGGGAAGTGCTAGGGAAGGAGTTTAAACCTCTCTTGCCATCCTTCATCCTTCTGATTGAGGAGGATATGATCGGGGAGAACCAGAGTCACTGGGCCACGGGTCTCTGGCAGGAGCGCCTTAGTCTGTCTTATCTCTTCTTGGGCCTGTTTGTGCCCAGGATGAACAAGCTGTCTCCTCCCACATAGCAAGCCCAGCTGCACAGGTCACTCTCCCTCACCCCCATGAAGGTGGACACCCACCATTTTTCAGGTTCCTTGCCTGCTCCTGGGAGGATAAGTCAGGTCAGTCCAGTCTGTCTCATGGAAAGAGCAGGAAGTTGCCATTTTGGCCTCAGATCTAAGCCACATTGTCCAATCCATCATTATCTGAGAGCCTATGTTTGGGAGCTTGGTCTTCTATTGGCAATTAGTCCCTTCTGCCACTCTCCCCACCAGTTAGCATCTGTCAGAGAGGAGGGCTGAGTCTCTGCCCACCCTTTTCCCACCCCTCCAACCTCCATAAAGATGCAACAGAGTCAAGATCCTAATTCAGGTCCTAATTCTTCAGATTCAGTGCTCTTTGTACTGTGGGCCCCTCCAATGTCAAGTCTCCCTTCTATTCATATGCACAAACCAGAACCCGTTTCCGGCTCCAATGACTTTTGTCCCTACTTATCCCTGTTAGTGGTGTCGTTGCTATTGTTACTATTATTAGAAGAAGCATGGGCTCTGGAGTCAGACTGTCTGGGTGTAAACTCCAGCTCTACCTCCTAACAACTGGGGCTTTGGTAAAGTACTTCATCTCTACATACCTCATTTTCCCCACACGTAAAATAAGGGTCTCGATTACATCTGCCTCGTGAGGCTTCTGTGAGCATTAAATGAGATGACGCATAGGGCCGTGTTCTGCATTGCGCCTGGCATGTAGTAAGTTCTCAAGGAAAGCAGCTGACATCACTATCATTAGTTTACTATTTAAGCATTCAGAGCATTCTGAATGTTGGCAAAACTGAGGAATAAAAAAACTAAGGAGAAGAGTATGGGAAGAGCTAGGATTCACTAGAACACACAAGTAAACAAACAACAGTTAAGAACCCTCTGGGGACTGGTCATTTTATATCATGGAGGCATCTACATCACAGGACATAGACTGCAGTGGGTGGTCATGGACTTGGACTATGTAGTTATGGGATGGATTTCAGAGGGTAGGATTTTGTCTTTTTTCTCTATTTTTAAGCAGAAAATAGAAATAGAGGTGTTGTAGACTGAATTGTATCTCCCCAAAATTCATATGTTGAAGTCCTAACCCCAAGCACCTCACGATTGTGACTATATTTGGATACAGGGCCATAAAAGAGATAATTAGGTTAAAATGAGGTCATTATGGAGGGCCCTAATTCAATATGACTGGTGTCCTTATAAAAAGAGATCAGGACACAGGCATATACCCAGAAAAGGCCACATGAAGACATAGGAAGAAGATGGCCATCTGCAAGCCAAGGAGAGAGGCCTTAGAAGACACCAACCCTGCCAACACCTTGATCTTGGATTTCCAGCCTCCTAAATTGTGAGAAAATTGATTTTCGTTATTTAAGCCACCAAGTCTGTGGTACTTTGTTGTGGCAGCCCGAGCAAACCAATACTATAGGTAAAAAACAGAGACTTTTTCCCCAAACCACAGGCATTTGGAGGATGCAGCTCCATAAGTTTCCTTACGCAGGTTCTCGGACTCATAAAGTTGAGAGTCGGGCTCCTTGCCTGACATCACTACTTTGTGCAAGGCCAAGATGAACAGGGCCACACTTTGGAAAGGATTTACCATTGCTCCCCTCCCCGGCTACAATGTGCACTGCGCCCACCCCAACCCAACCCAGCCAGTCACCAGTTGCCCATGCTCCCCTGGATGAGGACTAGAGAAGTCACCAGTTCAGATTCATCCACACTTAAATCTCAAGACCAATTGATCATGAATCAGTGACACCGTTTTTCTCAGACGCAGGGAGTGAGAACAGAGGAGGCACACCCAGGTGTGGAGAGTGGGGAAGGCCCTGGAAGTCCTCTTACCCTGTCTTTTCCACTGCTAGCTGTGTGATCCAGAACCATAACTTAACTCCTCTCTACCTTATTTTCTATATCCATAAACAGGGGATAATAATCACGCTACGTTACAGGATTATTGCAAAGATTAAATCATTGAATTCATATGATTTAACTCCTCTCTACCTTATTTTCTATATCCATAAACGGGATAATAATCACGCTACGTTACAGGATTATTGCAAAGATTAAATCATTGAATTCATATGAGAGTGCTTTGTAAGGTTTAGCGTTTCCTACAAAGGCCAGGGAGTCATTAACTCAACAAACAGATTTGAGTGTTTATCTTGGACCAGACCCTATATAGGGTGAACTTTATACTGCAGGCATCCAAAACATACGAATTCATTATTTGAATGCGCTAGGATCAATGGCATGTGCTTTTTGCCCTCACGGAGTCCACACTTAAAGGAAGAGATGGACGGTAAGACAAAATGCAGGTGGCAAGGGTCATACTGTAGAGTGGCTCAGGGTCCTGCACCCATCTGTGAGTCTGGGAATGTTTATGGCAGACATGGTCTCTAAGTGGCTAGTGAAGGCA
>NW_007744160.1:14996-17252 GCF_000696425.1 Galeopterus variegatus
GGCATCCTTGAAGGGGCCAGGCATAAGGCAAACAAAGGATGTCTCTAAAGCATAGAAAGTCGAGAGACTCAAGATCTTGAAAGTGACCAGTCTTCAGAGGTGTCCAGTAAGATATGAACTGACATGTGTGCGTTGATTTTTTGGCTTTGGTGGGCTGGCCTCTTCTCGGTTCATTTCATTCCAGCTGAGATGTGAATGGGCATGAAGAGTGTGGGAACAGGCAGCAGGGAAAGCTGGTCCGAGAAGTTTGGAAGCAGCGATGAAGAGAGACTGGCCGACAGTCACGAGGGTCTGCAGGATCCCGGACATGTTCTTCTTTTTCTTAGAAGAGGAGCAGGAAGAGGAGGACAGGAGAAATAAATAGGAAAGAAAAGGGTTACTGAGGGAGTAAGCTGCTGAAGAACTTGTACAGGGGTCAGGAGCTCAGGTGAAAACATTGACCTTCAGCAGGAGAAAAAAAACACCATCCAGGGTTGAAGCAGAAGAGACAAAAATGAGTATGAACTTAGATGAGAGTCTGAGGGTTGGAGCAGAGGTAAGTCACTGCTGAGAGCCACAGTCATAACTCCGGTCCCAGCTGAGGATGGAGATCATGAATTTTCAATGGCTTCCATCCATATGGCAATGATGCTGATATTATGGTGCAATGGACTGAAAGTTTATGTCCTCCCAAAATTCACATGTTGAAATCCTAACCCCTAAGTTGGCAATATTAGGAAGTGGAGACTTTGGGAGATGATTAGGTCATGAGCATGGAGCCCTCAGGAAGGGGGCTAGTACCCTTACAAAAGAGACCCCAGAGCTGCCTCACCCCACCCTCCACATGAGGACACATCAAGAAAGTGCCAATGTACCATGAAGTGGGCCCTCAGCAGACACCAAATCTGCTGGTGCCTTGATCTTGGACCTCTCGGCCTCCAGAACTGTGGGAAATAAATTTCTGTTGTTTATAAGCCACCCAGTCTAGGGTATTTTGTTATCACAGCCTGAATGGACTAAGACATATGGTGTTGATGTAATGGTGTCCAAGCTCCCATTTTCTGTCCTCTCTGTGGGTACCTGTGTGTGTGTAGACGCACACATATGCACAGGTAGCATCAGTGCAAACCTGCCTTCTGATGACCATTTCTGGCTCCCTCTGTGTGTCCCTGTCCAGGACCTGTATTCTCAATCCTACGATGCTGTCGGGGTGATGTTTGCCTCCATCCCAGGATTTGCGGACTTTTACTCTCAGACGGAAATGAATAACCAGGGAGTGGAATGCTTGCGCTTGCTGAACGAGATCATTGCTGACTTCGATGAGGTAAACCTATGCTTCAGGAATTTACAGTGACAAATGGGTGTCATTGTTGTCATAGCATTATGTTATTCGCTGTAGGAATGACTTTTCTTTTCTTTTTTTTTTTTGCACTTACAGAATTCCAGGTTGCATCATAAACAGGGACGTATATTATCTGAGTTAATTACCACCTGAGATAAATGTATAAATATTGTTTCTCCATTTTGGGGGTCAGGAATGTAAGCTTCGGAGAGGCTAGGCAACTTAACTCAATGTCACACAACTAGCAAATGGCAAAACCAAGACTTGACCAGAGGCCTTTCTGAGGCTGATCCTGCTCAGACACAGACATCACAGAGACTAGACACTGATGAGGACGTTTCTCCATCTGCTCAAAGTGGCCAAATATAAAACCATCAATTAGCATTTGGTCAGAAAACTAAACACAAGTATAAACAGATAGCAATTCTTCTTCCAGTTTCCATGAGTCTAAAAAATACATAATGGGGGGGAAATACTCAGCCTTGACTTCAGTTACATTGATAAATTTGACAGGAGGTGGGCCCTCTCCTCCCCCACCCACATCGTGAAGGACCCCAGAGTCCATCCAATTACTGAAGCCTGAGATGGGAAGCAAGTGACCCGTTGAGAAAGTGCTGGGAGGAAGCCCAGCAAAGATGTAGGATCGACTGCAGTCTAGCCTCAGCCTGATCCCACAGGGAGCTCAGGAGCATAAGCGGCACAACTGTCACACGGAGGCCATGGGGCCAGGCTAGTGGACACCCGCATTGGTCAGTCGTTGGTTGTGGGCTGTCCTGGGTACATTACCTCCCAAGCATTTCCAGCAAGGGGTTTCCTTCTAGCCCAGGGCAATTCTCGCAGAAAGGTTGCAGCAATGCCTTGTCAGTCACCAGCACTTATGGCATTCCAGAGGATGGCCCCGTGAAGGTGTTTTGGGTGGGACACCAACCACATCT
>NW_007744161.1:0-762 GCF_000696425.1 Galeopterus variegatus
TAGGACTCTAATATGGGCCATTTACTTTTCATTGTGCCTTTTCTAAATCATCCTGTCTTCCATTTTCTCTTTCCCCCCTTCCTTTGTTCCTTTCTTCCTCCCTTCTTTCCTTCTCTTTGTCTTCTGAATCATCATGAAGTTCTTACTTTACAACCAAAGTCCTACATTATCTTTTTCCAGTCTTTCCAGCATAGCATCCTTTGGTAATTAACATGAACATTTCCTTCCAGGAAAGGTAATTTATTCTCTGCTCCNCCAAATCCTGACTCTTAAGTGAATTTGCTCATATACCTTTGAAGTAAATTGTTGCTTATTTCAGTAATGCTAAACGTGAACAGTGTATTTCTACTTCCTTCATTAAGAATTGATATTTTGAGTTGATGATAAAGTTTACAAGTATATTTGGTTCATTTTCTTGCTAAAATAAAGATGTTTTACTTTAAAGAAAAGATAATTGTGTAGTGTATTGAGTTTCTCAGGGATGGATGATAAATAAAAACTAAACGCCACTAGATTGGTATATGATTTGTAGTAAAATAAGGCACTCTCTCTTTATGTAACTAGGGTATAGTAAAGGTGCACACAAAAAAAATCAGAGTTGGGCTAAGACTGAATACTTCTTATTTATATATGCATAGCTTGATTCTTGCTAGGATATAAAAGAATATTATTTTATAAAAAATCATTTCCAGTTACTGTTTAAAGGCTGTTGCATAGCAACTAATTGTTCATGGAGTACTACCTAATAATATCTGGCCTTTG
>NW_007744161.1:1013-2420 GCF_000696425.1 Galeopterus variegatus
TGAAAGTTCTATTCACAATACCTATTTTTTCTTAGTTTCTTTTTAAACTGACATTTCTTAGGTGCGTGACAGTTTAAAAGTGTTTTTATCCAGAATGACACTAAAACAAATCTGTTTTTCAGCTGAGCTATGTAGGTCAACCTAAAGAATAAAGACCTGGTTGACAGCTCATTTCTTCAGTTGACTAACAATTTGTTAAAATCATCCTTATAAAAATTAGGTAAGCATTGATATTTCTATTTTATTTTGCTGGTGTTTTAATGCTTTGAGAAAGATTTTCTTTTTTTAAAACTTTTTCTTTTTTACATAGTGTTTATTATAAAAGATATTACAAAGGATACAGATAAAGAGATTCATAGGGTGAGGTGTGGGGGAAGGGGCACTAAGCTTTTAGGCCCTAGCTGGGAGTGCCACTCTCCAGGAACCTACACCTGTTCAGCTACCCAGAAGCTCTTAGAATCCAGGCCTCTTGGGTTTTTATGGAGGCTTATGACATAGGCATGATTGATTAAATCACTGGCCACTGGCGATCAACTTAAACTTCAGTCCCTCTCTCCTCACTGGAGGTTGGGGGATGGGACTGAAAGTCCTGCCTTGGTCTTTCCTGTGATCAACCCCCATCCTGATATTCTATTGCATATTTCAAATTTAAAATCCTGGAATTGTATTTGGATTAAGTGACAAACCTCGGAATTTTCTTGCTAGAAAAATCTGGATATTAGTATATTTCAAGTCTTTTTATTCACAGCATTATGGTAAAAAATTTTAAAAAGATAAAACGTCAAGAAGAAAGTTTGATCCCCACCTCCAACATTTACAAGCCAGCACTGTTATTGTTAGACAAACTGGTGTTTAACCACAGGTTAGTAATTTCATATGTGAAGACAGCAGTTATCAAATAGAGTGGAGGTGGTGAGAATTAAGCATGACAATGCATGAAACATGATGCTTACAGTGCTTGACATATGGCATACAATTAATTCATGTTGTACATAAATCCTTAATTTCACTTCAGATATGCCAAGTACTTGCATTTACAGAATATTTTCAGTTA
Source organism: Galeopterus variegatus (assembly GCF_000696425.1). Classification (NCBI taxonomy): domain Eukaryota; kingdom Metazoa; phylum Chordata; class Mammalia; order Dermoptera; family Cynocephalidae; genus Galeopterus; species Galeopterus variegatus. The sequence continues at coordinate 2,068 of NW_007744161.1, forward strand.
GCCATCATATTTTGCAGTTGGGCTTTGGTAAATTGGGTGCTGACCTAGTATTTTTAACATGATTCTGGATTCTTAGGTTCCTAATGGAAAACAGTCAACACTTCTTATTTTTCCCAATATTGGTAGAATAAGAGGAGCTAGAACTCAACCTCTTTATCCTATCATAAAAGGCAGGAGAGTGTAGCAGTGGTCTATAGCTATGTCTTTCTTCAGAGGGAGAGACCACCCAGTGCAGGTGGTAGATTATGTAAAATGAACATTGAATATGGTATTATAGTTACAAAACATAAGGTGGGCTTACCACGTTTTTAGAAGGAACAAATTTGATAAGACTAGTAAATGAGATAAAAAAA
>NW_007744161.1:3093-11047 GCF_000696425.1 Galeopterus variegatus
AAAAAAATAAGCATTTAAAATGTGTTACAAAAATGGAGAAACAGAATGAATCCAACAAATCTAAAATTTAAAAAGAATGATGTAACTTGCTTTATGGTTTCTTAAGAATCAATTGCGTAAATATCACATAGGTTAGTAGCAATATGGATGAAGGTGATTTAGAAATTGTATTAGTTTCCAAACTCTGTTATAACAAATTACTGTAAATTTAGTGGCTTAAAACAACACAGATTGATTACCTTTCAGTTCTGGAGGTAAGAAGCCCCCAAATGAGTCTTAATGTGGATAAGAATCAATGGGTCAGCAGGAATTCGTTCCTTCTGAAGGTTCTGAGGCAGAAGCTGCTGCTTTTGTTTCCAGCTTCTAGAGACTTCCCGCATTCCTCGGCTGCTGGCTCCCCTCCAGCGACAACTTCACTGCACCTTATGCTTCTGCTGTCACATCACCTTCTCTGACTCTGATCCTACTGCATCTCCCTGATAAAGACCCTTGTGATTACATTGGGCCTGCCCTGATAATTCAAAATAATCTCCTCATCTAGAAATACTTAATTTAATCACATTTGCAAAGTCTGTTTGCCATGTGAAATAAAACATTCTCAGATTCTGGGGATTAGGGTGTGACCTCTTTAGGGAGGGGATATAATTCTGTTTATGACAGAGGTTTTCAGGTGGAATAAGTACAAGATGCGACAGCAATGTAATTGGGTGTGAGTGAAGTTAATCTGATATCAGGCTTCAAAGATAGAAAAACAAAAGTTCCTAATGGAAGAAATAGTCCAGCTCAGTTCTGCTGGTAACAGAATTTACATTACAGAAGCCTGAGACTAGGATGGTGAGTGGACTTAAAAAAAACATGATGAATTATTCAAATTTTAAAAGATTTGTGTATAAAAAGAGGATACAATGCTTTTTCTCAATACTTATGTCATAGGAAGGAGGGATTAGCATTGTTCCATTTGGCTCAAAGAACTGTAAATAGGACTAGCAAGCAGAAGTTTTGTAGCAAACCTTTGAGCCAGATTGAAAGGAAACTGTTTGCCTTCCCTAGATGTCTTCAAGTGTGGCGATTACCAAACCCTTTATGGGCACATGGTAATGGAGGTCAAAGCATACGATAAGAGGTCAAATTAAACTACCTTTCTTGTGTAGTTACTGTACTTAAAAAACTTTGATTTTAGTATTCTTTGATTTTGCTAACCTCTGTCTTATATTTAGGGCAGAATCCCTCTTGTGTTTGCTATTGCTGGAATTTTTTTCCCCATCTGTCAAGTGAGATCTTGTTTATATAGTGAACATTGATTTTAAGTAAGAGGTCTTGAACCAGGCATCGAGTGACTTAGAAGTAGAAGCAAGGGATCTCTATTTGTATAAAAATGACAGAATTCATGATAAAGATTCACACTTTGAAAAGACAGTGTAAATAGTGAAGTAGGAAAACTTTAATGTAGCTGTAGCAAAGAAGAGAATCAAAGTATAATTCTAATTACCCTGATTTGATCATTGCACATTACACACATGAACCCAAATATCACAATGTACCCCAGAAATATATATAATTCTTATTTGTCAATTAAGAACAAATAAAGTTAATAAAATAGAAAGAAAAATAAAGCAATAATCAGAGGGGAGGGGAAAAAAGTAATTCATTACTTTAAAAAAAAAATTTACTTCTCAATATACATTGTAGTTGATTTTCATGCCCCTTTACCCATTCCTCTCCACCCCCTCCCTACCCCCCACATCATATGTGTTCACTTGACTTAAAAAGTTCAAGGAATTTTTGTGATTGTTGTCTCCCCCCCTTTATTTGTTTTTGTGTTTCTTTATTTATTTGTTTTGAGCTCCCACAAATAAGTGAGAACATGTGGTATTTCTCTTTCTGTGCCTGACTTCTTTCACTTAATATAATTTTCCCTAAGTCCATCCATGTCATTGCAAATGGTAGTATTTAGTTCTTTTTTATAGCAGAGTAGTATTCCATTGTGTAGATATACCACAGTTTCCTTATCCACTCATCTAATGATGGACATTTGGGCTGGTTCCAGCTCTTGGCTATTGTAAATAGTGCTGCAATAAACATTGGAGAACAGGTATCCCTTTGGCATGATGATTTCCATTCCTCTGGGTATATTCTCAAAAGTGGGATAGCTGGGTCGTATGGTAGATCTATCTGTAATTGTTTGAGGAACCTCCATACCATTTTCCATAAAGGCCGCATCATTTTGCAGCCCCATAAACAGTGTATGAGAGTTCCGTTTTCTCTGCAACCTCTCTAGCACTTATCATTCTCAGTCTTTTGGATATTAGCCATCCTGACTGGACTGAGATGGTATCTAAAAGTGTTCTTGATTTGCATTTCCCGGATACTGAGTGAAGCTGAGGATTTTTTCATGTGTCTGTTGGCCATTCATGTATCTTCCATTGAGAAATGCCTATTCAGCTCCTTTGCCCATTTTTTAATTGGGTTATTTGTTTTTTTGCTATAAAGTTGTTTGTGTTCCTTGTATATTCTGGATACTAATCCTTTGTCAGATGTATATATTGCAAATACTTTCTCCTACTCTGTTGGTTGTCTGTCTACTCCAGTGATTGTTTCTTTTGCTGTGCAGAAGCTTTTTAGTTTGATATAATTCCATTTGTTTATTTTTCCTTTACTTGCCTGTGCTTTGGGGGTTTATTCATAAAGTTTGTACCCACTCGTACTTCCTTGAGTATTTTCCCTATGTTTTCTTTAAGGAGTTTTATTGTTCCAGGATGTGTATTTAATTCTTTAATTCATTTTGAGGTGATTTTGGTATTTGGTGAGAGGTATGGGTCTAGTTTCATTTTCCTAAATATAAGTATCCAGTTTTCCCAGCACCATTGTTGAAAAGGCAGTACCTTTCCCCAGTATGTATACTTGCTGCCATTGTCAAAGAGCAGCTTAGCTGTAGACATATGGGTTAATTTCTGGGTTCTCTATTCTATTCCATTGATCCATGTGTCTGTTTTTATGCCAGTACCATGTTTTGGTTCTTTTAGCTTTGTAATATAGTTTAAAGTCAGGTAGTGTTATGCCTCCAGCTTTATTTTATTTTGCTCAGGATTGCTTTGTCTATGTGTGGTCTTTTGTTATTCCATATAAATGTCTGGATAGCTTTTTCCGTCTCTGAGAAAAATGTCATTGGAATTTTGATGGAGAATGCATTGAATCTGTAGATCATCATGGATAATATGGACATTTTCACAATGTTAATTCTTTCAATCCAAGAGCGAGGGATATCTTTCCATCTTCTTGTGTCCTCTTTAATTTCTCTCAACAGTGGTTTGTAGTTCTCTTGGTAGAGATTTTTCACATCCTTGGTTAGCTATTCCTAAGTATTTTATTTTTTTGGTGACTATTATAAATGGGCTAGCTTTCTTGATTTCTTTTTCTGCATGTTCACCCTTGGAGTATAGAAATGCTGCAGATTTTTGTGTGTTGATTTTTATCCTGCAACATTGCTGAAATCAGTTATCAACTCTAGGACTTGTTTTATAGAGGATTCAGGCTGTTCAATGTGTAGGATCATATCATCTGCAAACAGGGACCGTTTGACTTAATCCTTTCCAATTAGGATGCCTTTTATTTCCTTCTCTTCTCTGCTCTGGCTAGTACTTCCAACACTATGTTGAATATGAGTGGTGAGAGTGGGCATCCTTGTTTAGTTCCTGTTCTTAAGGGAAAAGCTTTCAGTTTTTCCTCCTTCAGGATGATACTGGCAGTGGGCTTATCATATATGGCTTTAATTATGTTGAGATACTTTCTGTCTATGCCTAACTTGTGAAGAGTCTTTATCATGAAAGAATGTTGTACTTTGTCAAATGCTTTTCCAGCATCTATAGAGATGACCATAAAGATGGTCTTTATCTTTGCTTTTATTGATGTGGTGTATCACATTTATAGATTTACATATGTTGAACCAACCTTGCATCCCTGGGATGAATCTCACTTGATCATGGTGTATAATTTTGTGTATATGTTGCTGTATTCTGTTAGCCAATATTTTATTGAGGATTTTTGCATCTATATTCATGAAGGATATTGGCCTGTAGTTTTCCATTTTTGATGCATCTTTGTCTGGTTTTGATATCAGGGTGATGTTTGCCTCATAGAGTGAGTTTGGGAGAATGGCCTCTGTTTCAATCTTTTGGAACAGTTTGTAGAGAATTGGTATCAGTCTCTCTTTGAAAGTTTGGTAGAACCTGCCGTGAACCCATACAGTCCTGGGCTTTTCTTTGTTGGGAGCCTTCTGATAACAGCTTCATTCTCTTTTATTGTTATTGTTCTATTTGCGTTTTATATATCTTCTTGCCTCAGTTTTGGTAGTTTGTATGTGTCCAGAAATTTATCCATTCCCTTTAGATTTTCAAATTTGTTGGCATATAGTTGTTTATAGTAGTCTCTAATGATTCTTTGTATTTCTGAGGTGTCAGTTGTAATATCACCTTTTTCATTTCTAATTTTTGTTATTTGGGTCTTCTCTCTTCTCTTCTTCGTTAACCTTGCTAGAGGTTTGTTGATTTTATTTATCTTTTCAAAAAACCAACTTTTTGTTTCATTGATCTTTTGTATTGTTTTTGGGTTTCTATTTCATTTATTTCTGCTCTGATCTTAATTATTTTTTTCCATCTACTAACTTTGGGTTTGGATTGTTCTTGTTTTTCTAGATCTTTAAGGTGAAGTGTTAGAATATTTATTTGCCACCTTTCCAGTCTTCTGAAGTAAGCATTTAATGCAATATATTTCTCCCTTAGTACTGCTTTTGCAGTATCCCACAGTTTTTGGTATGATGTGTTGTTATTTTCGTTGGTTTCAAGAAATTTTTTGATTTCCTGTTAAATTTCTTCTTGCACCCACATGTCATTAAGTAGAATGTTGTTTAATTTCCATGCATTTGTATGGTTTCCAGAGTTTTGTTTATTAGTGATTTCTAATTATAATCCACTGTGATCAGAAAAAATACATGGAATAATTCCAATTTTTTTGAATTTGTTGAGACTTGCTGTGTGACCTAACATGTGGTCTATCTTGGAAAATGTTCCATGGGCTGATGAGAAGAATGAATATTCTGAGGTTGTTGGATGGAACATTCTGCAGATATCTGCCAAGTTGAATTGGTCTAAAGTGTTGTTTAGATCTTGTGTTTCTCTACTGAATTTTTGCCTAGATGATCTGTCCAGTGATGTGAGTGGGGTTTTCAGGTCCCCCACTATTATGGTGTTGGTGTCTATCTCATTCTTTAGATCTAATAGTGTTTGCTTTATAAATCTGGCTGGTCCAAAATTGGGTGCTTACATATTTATGAATGTTATGTCTTCTTGGTGGATGGATCCTTTTATCATTACATAGTGTCCTTCTTTATCTCTTTTTATGGTTTTTGCTTTAAAGTGTATTTTATTTGGTACAAGAATAGCTACTCCACCTCATTTTTCATTTCTTTTTGCATGATATATCTTTTTCTATCCTTTCACACTTAGTCTATGTGTGTCTTTACAGTTCAGGTGAGTCTCTTGAAGGCAGCATATTGTTGGGTCCATCTTTTCAATCCAGGTGGTCAGTCTGTGTCTTTTGAGTGGGGAATTTAGTCCCTTTACATTTAGAGTTATTATTGAAAGGTGTTGATTTACTCCTAGCATTTTATTTATTTTTGTTTAGATGTCTTAAGTATCTTTTGTTCCTTTCTTTCTAATTTTCTGTTTGTCGTCTGTATTTGTTAGTTCCTTGGGGTGATAGATAAACTACTTTTTTTCCTCTTTTGTTAGCATTTTTTTGCTGGTAAGTATTGTTCTTTCTTGGGTATTCATGGCCATGATGGTTGTTTTCATGGTATTAAACCCAATACTTCCTTGAGAATTTCTTGTAAGGCTGGTCATGTGGTAGTGAACTCCTGCAGTTTTTCTTTGTCTGAGAAATATACTATTTGTCCTTCATTTTGGAAGGATAGCCTTGCTGGGTAAAGTATTCTTGGCTGGCGGTTTTTGTCCTTTAGTGTTTTGAATATATCATCCTATTCTTTTATGGCTTTTAGGGTTTCTGATGAAAAGTCTTATGTTATTCTGGTTGGTGCTTCCTTCTAGGTGACTTGACACTTCTCTCTTGCAGCTTTTAAGATTCTCTCCTTCTCTTTGAGTTTTGCCAGTTGGTTATCACATGTCTTGGAGAGGAACTTTTTGGGTTGAATGTGTTTGGGGATCTTTGGGCTTCCTGAATCTGAAGATCTGTGACTTTCCCTAACCTGAGAAGTTTTCTGCTATTATTTCTTTGAATATGTTTTCAGTGCCATTTCCTTTTTCTTCCACTTATGGAATACCCATGATTTGGATATTTGAGCGCTTAAGGTTGTCTGTTATCTCTCTTAGATTTTCTTAAATTTTTAAAATTATTTTTTCTTTTTTGTGGTCTGCCAATGTTAATTCAAACAGCCTGTCTTCAGGGTCAGAAATTCTCTCTTTTGCTTGTTCAAGTCTGCTGGTTAAACTCTCTATTGTATTTTTTATTTCATTGAGTGAATCCTTCAGCTCTACAAGCTCTGCTACATTCTTTTTCAAGGACATAGATTTATTTGTACATTTCTTCTTTCAGATCCTGTATATTTTTTCCCATTTTATTGTGGTGTCTAACTGAGTTTCTTGTATCTCATTTAGTTTCCATAGAATTGTTACTCTAAATTTCTCATCAGTCATTTCAAAGACTTCCTGTTCTATAGGATCTAGCACTTGAGAGTTATTATTTTCCTTTGGTGGTGATGTACTTTCTTGATTCTTCATATTTCTGGTATCTTTCCTTTGGTGTTTTGTTATTGTGGCAGGGGGTATCACAATTCACTCATTTCACCCTGATGTCTGGCTTGGATCCTGAAGGGACTACCAATTCTGTGCAGCAGGACGTAGCCTGGGCTGGGGGTCCCACAGTGCCTGCTTGTTCTGGGACAGCTGGCTTAGAACATGGGGCCCAGAAAACTTTCAGTGTCTCCTGGTAGTGGGGATGGCCTGTGCTGGTGATCCTGCCCCACCTGCCTTCTCCGGTATGGCTGGCTTGTGACATGGGTGCACTGAGGCTCTTAAGTCTCTCCTGGTGGTGGGGGATCAACCTGTGTTGATGATTCTGCCATGCCTGTCTTCTCTGGTATGGCTGGCTTTGGGGTGTGGGGGCACCGATGCTCTTAAGTCTCTCCTGGTAGCTGGGACCAGCCTGTGCTGATGATCCCACCCTGCTTGCCTTCTCCCATATGGCTGGCTTGGGGAGTGGGGGCCTGGAAGCTCTAAAGTCTCTCTAAGCTGTGGGGAGCAACCTGGGCTGGGGTCCCACAGTGCATGGTTGCTGCCTTTTCTGGCACAGGTCTCAGGCCTTCTGTTGTTGCTCCTTAATAGTTGCAAATTGGTTGCTCTGTGGGAGTGAGCGACACCAACTACTCTGCCATCTTGACCAGAACTCTCTCAAAAGTAATTCATTTCTTGACCAGAACTCTCTCAAAAGTAATGAATGAGAATTGTATCCCTTCAGCTTTGTAAAACTGTTGCAAATACTATGTATAAAACGTGTTATTAATCCACTGAGAAACGGAAGCAGAGATGGCATCACCTAAATTTACTTAAAAAGTAATGTATTTATGAGTTATTTTCTTTGACATAAATAAATAATTGGGTCCTCTCCATAACACTGAATTTTGAGGAACAAGATGAAATTTTTCCAAACCATGAAATCTGAAATGTTAAAGGACTCTATCATTTTATTCATGTCAATTCTTCAAAGTAGTTTTTAAAAATTATCTGTAAGTTCCAAACCTTTAATGTAGTAAAAAAAATAAAAAGAAATAGGAAAGACATGTTTTTGAAGTTTTTCTATACACAAATCTGCCGGGGACCAGCTCCAGCACAGAGATTGTGAAGGTCCCCACTGGTAAGGGATCCCCCAAAAGGGAGGAAGGGCA
>NW_007744161.1:12047-15291 GCF_000696425.1 Galeopterus variegatus
AACTTAACTTCTACTTCTATTGTAAAACAAAAGATTGTACATTAACTCCTTCCAAGCAGCCAGGCCAGACTCTCAGGCACCAGACAAGACGAATGCCTACATAGGTTCGTTGTCCCCTTCTGGGCCCCACTGCCATAAGCCATCTCCTGAAAATCCATAATCATAAGTATCATTAGTATGATTAAATATTTTAGTATAATTTTGAATCCTACTTCCAAGTCTCCCAGAGCAATAGTTATGAGGCAGCAAAGAGTAAAATATAATTAGGTATAGCAAGCACACAGAGCTCCAGAAAATCAAGGTGGAACACCGGCATCTTCTCCCACGATGAGGCCTTGCCATCAATCATTCTTTCACGATGAGGCCCTGCACTTTGCCATCATCCCTTCATGATGAGGCCCTGCAAACACCGTGTTTCATTAAAAGATCTTTATCAGGCTTTAATCTTATGAGTGGGAGGCACCCCCCGCACAAATCACCTTGTAGAGAGGTAAAGAAGAAAAACAAGAGTCAATAACTAAGAATCATTAGGCAATTAGGAAAATAAAGATGAGAAGTTTGGGTAAACTGAATAAAGAAAACAAAAAATTGAACAAAAAGTTTGTTTTAGTCCATTTTGTGTTGCTGTAACAGAATACCTGAAACTGAGTAATTTATTTAAAAAGGAGGTTTATTTGGCTCATGATTCTGGGACAGCTGCATCTGGTGTGGTTCTCAGGCTGCTTCTACTCCTGGCAGAATGTGGAAGCAGCCGGCGGGTACAAGCAGATCACATGGCAAGAGAAAGCAAGAGAGAGAGAGGGGAGATGCAAGGGTCTTCTAAACAACCAGCTCTCACGGGAACTAATAGATTGAGAACTGACTACCCTCACCCCCCAGGGAGAGGGTTAATCCATTTATAAGGGATCTGCCCCCATTACTCAAACAGCACCCAACACTGCCACACTGGGGGATCAGATTTCCACATGAGTTTTGGGGGGACAACACATCTGGACTCTATCAAAGTTAAACAAAAAATGACGAAGAAACCTGCATAATAAGATAAAATTAGCTAATTTTTTTTTTGTAAAATATTTTTAGTTTGTGATGCAGAATTGCCTTATGAGGTTATAAAGCACAAAGAGTTTGCAAGAATTAGGAACACATGTAGTAATAAAGAAAAGCATTAAAAAGATACAATTAAATAAAAAGAGAAGAAAATAAAAAAAGTCAAATTTGTAGAATACTGAAACAAGTAAATAGCAAAGACAGCATAATTTAAATTTTATTCATATCTAAAAGTCACATTTAACTAAGCGAACTAAAGTTTTATTTTACAGGTTGTTTAGACACAAAATTCACAATGCTTTATGACAAAAAAGAATGGCCTAGATGACACACAGATAATCTAGCCAGCTTAGGGACATAAAAAGACTATTTTTCAAGAACCTTACACAAAAGTTCAACATTTCAATAATGGCACGTATCATTATAGAGGAAAAGGGTCCAAGAAATATTTCTAATGAAGGATGAAGCATTACACTAGCTTCAAATCTACAAGCCAATGATCCTTGTCTTAAAAACATAAAATATCTTCTAAAGTTATGTTCTTTCTCATTAAGGAAAACTCTAAACTACAAATCGATAGAGAAGCCAGATTCTGCCCAGGGCATGTATCTATTGATCATATTCATTTTACCCATTAGCTAGGAGAAAAAGACTAAGACTATCAAATGTTCATCTGATTTGCATTTGTTAAAGTTAAGAAAGAACTGACTACTGAATATAACAATATTTTAACACATGTTAATATAAAGTTCAAAATCTGGCATGCAAGCAACAGTAATTTTGGTACCATAAGGTGTCCTGGAAATGATCAATTTTTTTTTTAAGAATGTCATCAACTTTATTCAAAATAATTTATGGAGATCATTTTCTAAGTTGTAAAATAAATCTTGAAAATACCATATTAATGATTCTATACAAGGTGTTTGGGAGAATAGTATGTTACACCTCTTAAATAGCAAAACATAGAGTTGATTTAAACTTCCTTCAAATACATGAATAATATTTAAAAATTCTGTTCCCTTTGTCTTCAGTGAGTCAGAAATTAATTGTGCATAAGTAACCTGTTCAATATGACTTGATATTTAAACAAAGAGACTAAAAGTTACTACTGGAGTGAGAAGGAGAGGGTCGAGCAACTTGGGATTGCAGAGGAAGGAGCAGTACATTTCTATGCAATGTGCAGTCCAGGAAGGAGCAGTACATTTCTGTGCAATGTGCAGTCCAGTTACCTTTCAAGCCAATTATGAGGACATTCTTTTTTTCCAGGAATAAATTAACACAACCAACCACTCCAGTCTCCACAACACACACACACACAAAGAAGAGGTCCACAACAAAGAATTTAGAAATAAAACAGAGAGCTTCTTTTTAACCACAAGGGTGAAGAGATGTCTTTCACTCCTCAGTGAGAAGAAACTAAAGGTTTGTAACGTTGTTATTTTTTAATTTTTTTTTAATTCATAATATTTTAACATTTACTCATACATATTTGTGGAGTACGGTACATTGTTTCAATACATTTAGTACATGCATATACCACACAATGATTCACTTAGGGTACATAGCATAGTTTTGTACCCCTTAGTCTTCCACTTTTCATCCTACCTACCTCCTCTGCCTCCGCTGGCCTCTAGTACCCATTATTCTACTCTCTCCTTGTACGAGAACCACTTTTTTAAAAAAAGTTCCACATATGAATGATACAGTGCAGTATTTCTTTGTGCCTGGCTTACTTCAGCTAACATGATGGTTTCAAGTTCCATCCATATTGCTGCAAATGATAGGATATCACTTTTTTTTCTTTGTACCCAAGTAATATTCTATTGTGTATGTATACCACAGGGGTTTTTTTTTTTTTTTTAATCCATTTATGCACTGATGGACATTTAGGTTGATTCCATCCCTTGGCTATTGTTAAGACTGTTGCGACGAACATAGGAGTGCAGTGATCTATTTGATGTATTGATTTCATTTCCTTCGGGCATATGGCCAGTGGTGGGATAGCTGGATGGTAAGGTAGATCCACTTTTCGTTCTCTGAGAAACATCTCTACTGTTTTCCACAGTGGCTGTACCAATTTACACTCCCACCAGCAATGTAGGAGAGTTCCTTTTTCTCCACCTCCTCGCCAGCATTTGTTATTTTTGACGTGTTGATAATACCCATTCTAACTGGAGTGAAATGATCTCTCACTGTG
>NW_007744161.1:16905-17252 GCF_000696425.1 Galeopterus variegatus
AAGCACGGCATGGTCAAGGCCCATGGTGCCCCCCGTATTCTGGCAGGGGAGCCTGGGGGGCTTCTGGTGATGGCTTGGTTGTGGCTGGGCAGGATGTGGACTTCCCTTGCCCACCTCCCAGCACTCCAGGAGCCTGGGATGCTTCTGGTGGTGGCTCACTTGTTGCTGGATTGGATACATATGTCATGGTGTATGGCTGAGGCCCTCGGCTCCCCACCACCCCAGCTCAGCAGCCCAGGGAGATTCTGGCTGTGATTTGGTCATCGCTGTCTGCATGTGGATATTAGGGGTATGTGGCTGAGGGCTTCGGCCTTCTCTCCCACTGGCTTGGGAGCCGGGGGGGGCAC
>NW_007744162.1:0-412 GCF_000696425.1 Galeopterus variegatus
AGTATTTGCAAATAATCACCTGCCCTACAATGGGATCGAAATATTTTTATGAGTCCTCTGTATTTTGATTTATTTTATTCAAAATCAGCTGATATGTATAAAAATATTGTTCAAGGAATTTCATTTTTTCCTGTTTTTATGAAATTGCAATTATTAGAAACAATCATTCAAATAAGAAGATATTGACATTTATTTCTCCAAAAGCAAAGGGGAAATTAAATTAATAAATGATCAATTTCTATTATTGTGCTTTGGAATATTTTGAGCTCTAGGAATAATATTTTGATGGGCTTCTATTTAAATTATAAATAATATTTTGTACTGGAATAGAACAGCACTGAGGAGACCTACAGCTTCACAGGTTTCAAATGTGTTGAAATACGCATATTAATCATAAATAAAGACGCCATAT
>NW_007744162.1:2498-2878 GCF_000696425.1 Galeopterus variegatus
TTATTTCTATGAAATACAGTCGAAGAATTAAATTACTGGTTTGGAGGATATATGCCTTTTCTTTTCATTTTAATGCTGTGTACCAGATTGCTTTTCAAAAAGCACAAAACACATTCACATTACCTACTTGGTATATATAAAAGTACTTTTTTCCCTCTAAAACCTACTATCCATAGGAGTTGCTTAAACTTTTCCAGTTTAATGAGTATAGAATCATATTTCATTTTCACTTTAGTCTGAATTTCTTTTACTAATAGTGGGTTTGATAGTTATTTCATACACAAAAGCGTAAGACATTTTGATTTGATCCTTTGCCATTGTTCTATTCGTATATGTGGCACAATTTTCTGTTCTGTACTTCTTTTTTTGACAGTTAAAAA
>NW_007744162.1:8262-9152 GCF_000696425.1 Galeopterus variegatus
AGGGATTGTTCAACACAAGTAAATCAATAAATATGATACAAATAAAAAATATCATCTCAATAGATGCAGAAAAAGTATTGATGACAACAGTAAAATGACAAAAGTCAACATCCTTTTACAATAAAAAAAACATTCAATGAGTTACACATACAAGGAATATATATCAGCATGATAAAGGTCATATATGACAAGCCCAAAGCTAACGTCATATTCAATGGTGAAAAGTTGAAAGCTTTTACTCTAAGATCAGGCACAAGGCAAAGATGCCCACTCTCTCCACTTTTATTCAACATAGTTTTGAAAGTCCTAGCCAGAGCAATTATGCAATAGAAAAAAAATTCAACGAAATGTAAAAGGAACAATCAAAATTGCCTCTCTATGCAGATGACATGACCTTATATCCAGAAAATCCTAAGGATGCCATCAAAAAACTGTTAGAACTAATAAACAAATTCATAAAGCTTCAGGAAACAAAATCAATATTAAAAAATCGGTTATGTTTCTATATATTAAAAATAAACTATATAAACATAAATCAAGAAAATCTCATTTAAAATATTTTATAAAAAATAATAAATAAATAATAAATTTAATTAGGGAGGTGAAAGATATCTATTTTAAAAATCATGAAAATTCATAAAAAATTAAAGACAACACAGATCAATGAAAAGATATCATGTGCTCATTGATTAAAAGAATCAATATTGCTAAAATGTCTGTATTACCCAAAATTCCAATGACAGTTTTCATATAAATAGAAAAATAATCCCCAAATGGTATAGAACTACAAAAGTCCTTAAATAGCTGAGACAATCTTGAGCAAAAAGAACAAAGCAGGAAGCATCACATTACCTGATTTCAAAGTATATCACAGAGCTACGGTAATCAAA
>NW_007744162.1:11057-11990 GCF_000696425.1 Galeopterus variegatus
GGGGTATTGAGGGGATGGAGGCAATGCTAGGAAAAGGACACAAAATTGAAGACAGGAGAAATAAGTTCCAGAAATCTATTGTACAACTTGTTAACTAAAGTTAATAACAATATATCGTGTACTTAAAAATTGTTAAGAGTAGAATGTAAATGTTCTCACCTCAAAAAAATGATAAATATGTGAGTTAATGAATATATTAATTAGCTCAATTTGGCTATTTCACAATACATACATATTTGAAAACATCATTTTTTACATAATAAATATATACAATTTTTNTTTTTAGCCAAATAAATAAATAATTTTGAATAAATTTACCAGGCAGGTTTGATAAACAATTAGCAATTTTTTAATACTTTATTTTTTAGAGCAGATTTATGTTTACAGATTAATTGTGCATAAAATATATTAAGTATTTATGTATTTTTTTTATTTATCTCCCCAACACAGTTTCTCCAATTAGTAACATCTTGCATTAGTGAAGTACATTTGTTAAAATTAATAGGCCAATATTGATATGTTATGCTAACTTATGTTCATGATTTCTATTAGGATTAATTCTTTGTCTTATATGGTTTCATGGTTTTTGACAAATATATGTCCAATATCCACCAATGAAGAATATACAGAATAGTTTCATTTCTTGAAATCTTGTAGTACTTTAGGAAATAATTTTCTAAAATAATTGAAATAAAAACTTAACTGTATAGACTAAACAAAGGAAGAGACAGAGTTTAAGAGAGAATTAATTTATTAGAATGTACTTTTATGTATTTTACCCCCTTGCAGTAAAGTATCTATGAACAGATTAAAAAAAAAAAAAAAGAAGAAAGGTTGACACGTGGAGGAGTGAGGGGTTTCAGCAAACATCTACTTGCATTCCTGTATGCAGAAAATACAGTAAATTTGGAAGAATCATATTTGAAGTAAAAA
>NW_007744162.1:16992-17248 GCF_000696425.1 Galeopterus variegatus
GTAATTACTTTTTTCTGTGTTCATTATGGAATTTACTTCAAAAAGAAACATATGGATAAATCAAGCTATGGGGCATAGTTTCTCTGTGTTCCTCCACTGTTCAATATACAAAGCATTAAAACAAACATTACCCCCAGCAGTTATGGAGCCAAACTCTTTTAAACTTTTCCTTACAGCAGCCCCTTTTAATATCCCTTTTAGATCTTGTGACAGTTCTGGACTGGAGGACTTAAGATTCTCAGAAGCTTGGAGTTTT
>NW_007744163.1:0-15101 GCF_000696425.1 Galeopterus variegatus
GTTCCAAACCAGGCTGTACAGATCCTACAGGGGTGGCTGGAGCAGGTCCAGGGACCCTTTTACTGCAGTCCACCTTACAGTGTCCTGTTTTACCACACAGTGGACAAGGTGCAGGTGGGGGCCTTGGGTTTGAACAGGTGCTTTCACAGTGTCCTGGTTGCTGCACTTGAAGCAGTCACCTGGGGGAGAAATGAGAGGCTTACCCTGAGCTTTGCCTTAAGATGTTCATGGTTTCCGATTTCCCTGGACAGCAGCAGCCAGCAACTGGTATTTGATTTGGTCATGGCTTAGGTTTTGTGTTTCAGATTCCTCCTCCCTGTTGTTAAACCTTGAAGACCAGTTTTATTAGATCTCTTTGAGGGGTTTGGGGGCCCTCCTTGAACATTTGAAGTTTTTTGTGGATATTGGGAGTCAATTGGGAAATGAAACGGGTGTTGATGTAAAGTTTTCCTCCCTCTGTTTCAGAATCAAGGTTGGTACATTTTATTACAGTCTTGGTGAGGTGAGACATAAAAAGTGCAGGTTTTTCATTTGGTTCCTGAGTAACTTCTTTGATTTTGCCATAATTGACTGCCTTTAAAGAAGTCTTTAAAGAGATATGTGAGCATATCCTTCTAAGAGATATGCGAGCATGTGATGCCTTCTTTTTCTATCTGGGGATCCTATCTGGTAGTCCCAATCTGGTTCAGGCTGCAGGATGGTACCAGACCCACTGGATATTGGATGGGGTCCTGAGTGTGTATGGTATCTGCATGGGTTTAGGCAAGAGACCAGACTCACTCCTTCTCCTGTGGGGTTAAAGTGGAAGAGAGGATAACATAAATGCCAGGCTAAGTGAGACCATGGGATTGAATGAGATATGGGAATTCTTTGATACATTGAATAGGGTCTGTAGTATATGATTCTAATCACTTCTCTATTTGAGCCATATCATTGAGAGAAAAGGGAACGTGGACCCTAACAATGCCCTCAGCTTCTGCTACCTCTTGAAGGGGAAGAATAGAAGAAGGCAGATGAGGGTTGTCTAGATGTTTTAGGGTTTTTGGTGAAAGGGAAGGTGGCAGTCCATGAGAGTGGGTTAAAGGAGGCGAGGGTATGGGGGTGAGGCACAGTGGCAGGGGCAGGCAGGAACAGGGCAGTTTGGCCATATCTGAAAACATGACATTCCAATCAAAGCCTTGGTAAAATAACCAGTGTCTCCAATTGTGTCCTGTTATAAGAACAGATTTTTATTGAACTTATGCAAATAACAATATTGACATAAAATAACAATACTCATGAATAGTTTTGAAATCCTGGAGGGATCAAGTAGAGAGAGGAGTAAATGTCTTAATTGTTGCTCATAAATATATACTTTTAGCAAGGTGTTATACATTAAAAGATTTCCTTAAATCTGGAAAGCAAAATATTGAAAGAACCAGCAATGCTTCAAAGTAAAGAAATTGTAAAAACCCATAATTTTTTATCAGTTAATTCAGTTTTATGTAATTAACTTTTGCTCTTTTGACCTTGGTTAGCAATTTTATAAACCCATCAGTTTCTTCATTAGAATTTTGGAAATTTATTTCAATGGTATGAACTCTGAAAGAAAGTGAGCCAAGATGCCGGTTACTGATCAAGCATTATTAAAGGAAAAGAATCTGCCAGATTGCTCTCAAAGTGGATGGCAGCCCATGGCTGCCCTCAAAATGGGGGACAGCACCAGGTGTGGGGTGGTGGAGCTTATATAGGGCATGAAGGGCTGGCTGATACCATCAAGGAGGGGCATTATGCTAATGTGGAAACTATGTTACCAGGGTGGAGAACTGTGCTCTTGCAACAGCAAAAGAGTTTCTGTTTTGCAGAAGTCATGAGGCTTCTCATAAAGGGAAGGGGCAAGGGGTTTGGTGCTGGAGTGGAAGACAGGGCCCGTGGCTATTTTGTGCTTATTGTGTGCACAATGGTGGTGGTCACATCCGAGATTCATCATTCCGGCCTTTTAAGTATAGGGAGAAGGGAAAAGGGGCAAAGGTCTCATTCTTCTGAAGCTACTTCCTGCTGGAGATGGGTGAAGACATGGAAAAAATAAAAGATTTATGTTGGCAGGTAAAACAATTAGGTGGTGGGGTATTGGTTTCATGTGGGGAGGTGATATTCTTCCAGGGGAGGGTTGCTGATTCTGAGGGGCTGATATCCTCCTCGCAGGAACAATTTGGTGACCTTTTGATTGGTGAAAGCCTGCATACATTCCTATGAGAAATTAGAGAAACACCAAAAGAGACAGGGACCAAAAAGTAGTCCCAGCACAGTTAGGGGTCCTAGTAGGGGCATAAGCTAGGGTATCCAAGGGTTCAGTGACTGGGGCCACCCCCCAGGTGTGTTTGTGTTTTGTAACCCTCTGTGTTGGTGATCAATGCTTGCTTTTCAATGATTTAAGTTGATTTGGATCACCCTGGACTCATTTATGTAGTAACAGCATTCCTCCCCCAAGAAGAGGTAGGTGCCTTCCTTCTCAGCTGTAAGGAAGTAAAGGGCCCCACAGTTCTGTAAAGTGACTATAGTGAGTGAGGTGACCTGTCATTGGAGGGAAGAGATGCTATCTATACTTAGTTCTTCTGGGAGTTTTTGATAGAATTGAGAGGCAGTAGCAGGGCCCGCTATGCCAGTCCCAGTTGCAAGAAGGATCCCTGCCCCAAATAGAAAGTACAATTAGTGCCATATGGGAGCAGGGCCACTGCCTAAGAGGGGGAGCCAAAGTTAGTCTCAGTCCAATCTCCATCCCTCCATCTGTCTGGACTGTGATGTTGAGGACAAGCCAAACGAATATGCAAGAAATCATGTTAGGAGGCAGGCAACAGGATAATGTAGTTTTACAAAGGAAATATATTCTGGCTTTAGGGCATAGATGTGGGGGTAAGCGAGTGGTAGCGTTTGGTGGTGTTAGTAAGGCAGAGTGTGGGCAGGCCTCGCATAATGCTGACACTCCCCACTGAGGTGGGATTAGAGGAAAGTGAAGAGATGTTTGTGGAAACATTGTGGGCTGCATCTACAGGGAGGGGCGGTGACCACAGAAAGCTTCTTGTAAAGTAGGAGACAGATGAATTGCTCAGGGACCAGTCTGATTCACTGAGGACTGCATCATCCCTGGACCTGGAATCTTCATGTTCCAGGTAAGGGGAAGCATTGAGATAGGAGGAAAAACACAGGAAGGATGTGAAGGGAAGCGGGCCTGTAAGAGTGAGAAGATAATGGCTGGGGGAAAGATCATCCTTCTTCTGGAATTGGGGGAAGAGGAGAGGCCCTGGAGATCTTCAGTTTTGTGTGTCCTAAAATGAATAAAATATAAGGAGATGTTGGGTTGGGGGTTGAGCAGAGGGACCCCTCTGGCTTGGTGTTAACAGATTCTTTGGGTAAAGTCTCAGTTGCTCATTTTACCAGGTATAAGTGATACCAAGGGGCCTTTCCTAGTACTTTTACTGCCATGGGGGTGGTGCGAAGTATGGTATAAGGCCTTTCCCAACATGGTGAGAATGGCTTTGGGATTTGGGTTTTAATATACACTTGCTGTCCCAGGCTCAGTTTAAAGTCCGAGGGGATGGTGGGGAAAGAATGAGGTAATAGAAGGTAGGCCTGTTCCCAAAGAAGATCCCTAATGAGTGAAAGAGTAGGGAGATACTGGCCTAAAGGCAATGAGCTGGAAGGGAGAGGTGTGAGAGTGAAGGGTCTACCATACATAAGTTCGAAGGGGCTGAGGCCAGTGCGTTTGTGGGGGTCATCCCGTAAGCGAGTGAATGACTCATAGGTAGGCCAAAATGAGGGATGATTTTTGACGTGACAGCATTCATTACTGTTGTAGCACCCTCTGAAGTGTATGGCAAAGCCTCAATCCAACCCATAAAGGTATCTACTAAGGTTGGAAGATAGCATGTCCTTTTGTGGGGAGGCATGTGAGTAAAGTCAATTTGCCATCCTCTGGCCTGGTGGGTGGGAGAGGACTGAACTTGGAGGCCACCTTTATTGGAGCAACAAGTACACAAAGGACAATTTTGAGTGATTTGTTTTAGTAACTTGGCCATGTGGGGAGAGTAATATAAGGGCTGAAGAAAGCGTAGTAGGGGTTCATAGCCTGTATGAACCGAATTATGGAAATCTAAAAAGATGTGCTCAGGGCCGGCCCGGTGGCACACTGCTACAGTGTGGCGCTTGGGAGCACGGCGGCGCTCCCACTGAGGGTTCGGATCCCACATACAGACCGGCCGCTCACTGGCTGAGCGAGGGGCGGGCGCAACACCGAGGGTTGCAACCCCGTTGCCGGTCCCGGTCCGGTACGGGAGTGACACTGAGGGTTGCGATCCGTTGCTGGTCAGTAAAAAAGACAAAAAGGAAAAAAAAATAAAAATAAATAAATAAATAAAGGATGTGCTCAGCCTCTGTGGTGGGGGGACATAGCAACTGGAGAGAGAATACCAGTTGTCCTTTCTTTGTGCTCCCAACTGTTGGAGGTGTATTTCTTGAGGTGTGTATTGGGGTAAGGGCATAGGGGCCATGAGAAGGACCTGAGCAGGAGAGGAAGACTGGGGGCCTGATGATTGAGCAGCCTGTTTTGCAGTTAGATCCACCAGTTTGTTTCCCTGGGCTATAGGGTCATTGGAGTTTTGGTGTCTTCTGCACTGTATAACCCAACCTTCTTTGGGAGTTGTGCAGCCTCAGGAAGTATCTTGATAAGATGTCCATTTTTTATGGGCCCTCCCTGAGTGGTCATGTATCCTCTCTCCTTCCATATGGCCAGGTGTGGAGGTGGTACTTCCATCTATGAACTGTGTAATGGGATGTGGGGAGATGTGTGGAAAGGGATTGAGAAAGAGGCCTAAAGCCTCCATGCAATTATGTTCTAAGGGTCATGAGTGTTTTGGGATGAAAGTGGCTAGAGTTAAGGTGAGGGTGAAGTTTGAAGAAAAACTGTGAATTCTTAATGAAAGTTAGGTGAATAAGTTGTAGCCAAGAAGGAGAGAGAATTGACTTGGCCTTATGGCTGAGAAGGTCTTGACCATTGTCCAAAAGTTAGTTTAGAGCTTTCTTGTGTTAAAAGGGTGGCTGCCACCAAGCCCAGTAAACAGGGGGCCCATCAACAGGGGGCCCATCCTCGAGCTGTGGTGTCAAGTTGTTTAGACAGGTATGCAATAGGGGAGAAAATATCTCTTGCTTCTTGTCCCAAATCCCCAACTGCCAATCCTTGGGTTTCAGTGATGTATAGGATAAAAGGGTGAGATAGATTTGGGAGGGATAGGGCTGGGGCTGTGAGCAGAGTGGCTTTTAATCTCTGGAAGGGAGAATGAATGGGCTTTGTGGATCTAAAGGAATGGCAGGAACTCCTTTGGCTGCCCCATAAAGTGGTTTTGTTAGCATGCCAAGGTAGGAATCCATAGGCAAAGATACCCTGCAAGCCCCAAGAAATAAAGGATTTTGCCCTTTGTGGTAGGAGTAGGGAGTTCAAAAATTAGGCTCTTATAATCCACCATTATTTCTCTGGTATTGGAGGTGAGGTGGACTCCCAAGTAGGTGACTGAAGGAGAAGAAATTTGGGCCTTGCTAGGGACACTCAATATCCCCTGGAGGCCAGCAGGAAAGTAAGGAGAGCAACAGTGTGGGCCTGTGAATCCTCATAGGAGGGGCTACAAAGGAGGAGGTCATCCGCCTATTGTATTAAAGTGCTAGAAGTTGGGGGAAGTTCAGATAAGTCTTGAGCTAAGGCCTGGCCAGAAAATGTGGGCTATCCCAAAACCCCTGAGATAGTACAGTCCAAGTAAATTGTTGGGAATGATGCATGTCAGGATCAGTCCTGTACTAAATGGTATGAGCTGTTAGGCTTTATAACCAGAAGGATGGGAGTATTGAAAGGCGAGTGGGTAGGCTGTGAGAGATGAGAAGAAAGGAGTTTATGTATGACAGGTTTTAAGCCTATTAGGTGTTTGTTAGCTATGGGGTATTGTGGGACATCAGGGAACAAAGAGGGGTTCCACAATTTAACAAGGGTAGGGGAATGGTATGTAGCAATGGAGGGAGAAGAATTGTCACATACTAAGGATTAACCTTGTCTGAGGGGGAGAGGAAGGTGGAAGCCCTGGGGGCCAGGTCTGGGTGTGACCTGTAACAGGAGTATTGTAGCTGGAGTTAAAGTGTTTAGGGTAAGAGTGGCTTTGAGTTTGAAAAGAATGTCCCATCCCAGTAAGGGGGTTGGGCATTGAGGCATTATTAAAAACTTGTGTGTGAATTGGGTGTGACGTAGAATGCAGGAAAGGGGTTGAGTGATCTGTGGGTGGTATTCCTATCCCATGACCCCTACTATTGCGATAGATGATGGGGCTGTTGGTCCTATATATTTAGGAAGGGTAAAGTAACTGGCCCCTGTATTGGTGACAAAAGAGATCAGCTTACCTGCTATGAAGTGAGTTACCCTAGGCTGATACATGGTGATCTCCATGGGGACCATGGGCCCTGGGCATCATCAGTCCTCCTCCTGGGCAAAGCTGAGAAGCTCTAGTAGGGATGGCCATGAAGCCAAAGGCTGTGGGTTGGGGACTGGGCCACTCCCTCTCTGGTGAGTGGAACAGTCAACCTCCCAGTGATTTGGCTGTCTGCAGTGAAGACAGGACCCAGGAGGAGGCCTGGGGTTACAACAGGCCCATGTCAAGTGGCCTGGTTGACCATATTTGAAGCAGTTCCCAGGCAGTTTGCCCCTTGAGGCAGCCACCTTTGGAGTATGTGAGCCATGGATGGCATTAGCCAGGAGCTGGTATTTGGACTGATCTCTTTTGTAATGACCCCCCTTTTTTTTCTTTCTCTATTGTTAAAAATCTTGAAAGCTGCATTGAGGAGGTAGTGTAAAAGAGCCATGCCTGCAGGGGAGTTTGGATCTATATGTGTGTTTATGTAAAGCCTCAGAGAGGCAGGTTAGGAATTAGTAGCCTTTTGAATGTCATAAACCAAGTGTGTGATCATGTTATCCCAGAGATCCCAATCCCTGTGGCCAGCCTGGTGGTCCCAATTTGGGTCTGTGCAAGGAACAGCAAGAGCTCCCACAGGCCACCTATTATTTTGAGCACATACCTCATTTGCCTGTTGGGCCACTATCCAGACCCGCTTCCTGTCTTCAGGGAATGGATATGTGTCTGGATCAAACTGGAAGGATTCCAGTCTTTTTTTTGGGGGGGGAGGAGGTCCAAAAGAGAAAAGGAGATATGAACTCAGACAATCCCTCCATCCCAGCCACTTCACAGAGGGGGATATAAAAGAGATGGGGCTGAGGACAAAGAGAGGGAAAAGGTGGAGGGGCTGGTGAAGGATTGGGAGCACACAGAAGTAGTCAAGGTGGCCCATATGGGTAGCAGAGTAGTCTGATGGATTAAAAGATTAATCCAAGTCCAGAAGGGGAGGTTGGGCATGAGCTAGCAGAATTCGAGATGTAGAATCTGAGACGTAGAATTTGACAGTTTTAACAGAGAGAAGAACACTTTCAGAGATAGAAGAAGGCTTGAACATAAAGGAATCTCTCCAGCTTTTGCCATTTGGGTGAGTATCTAAATCAAGAGTGCCATCTTGTGGCCACTGGGATCCATTGTACTGAGGTGTTCAAGTTTTTTTTTTTTTTTCCTTTTTGTCTTTTTTACTGACCAGTAATGGGATCGCAACCCTTGGTGTTGCACCCACACCGCGCTCAGCCAGTGAGCGGGAACCGGTCTCCACATGGGATCCAAACCTTCGGCGGGAGCACCACCGCGCTCCCAAGCGGCGCACTCTCCAGTGCGCCACCAGGCTGGCCCAAGTTTTAATGTCTCCCTGGAGGCTGAGAAATTGGCCAGGAGACAGCCCAGAGGTGTAGAGTGTGGAGTACAGTAGAAAATGAGACATCTAGGTTTAATGTCTCTCTGGAAGCCAAGGGGTAAATTGGCCAGGAGACAGCCCAAGTGTGTAGAGCATGGAGGTTTGGATAGTGAGGTTCCCATTTAGAGGGTGAGAAAGGGAGCAGGCAGTCCTGGTAGAAGAAGAGTGCCAACAAAGAGTGTCCTCTTTACTGTCCACCTTCTTTTCAAGAGAAAAGCCACAACCAACTAATGAAGCATCCTTCAATAGCTGATGGGCACAAGAGGAGTTCATTCCCCCGGCCAGGTGCCTGGGCTTTATAGAGACCATAGTCATATAGAGAGTCATCAGGGGGACCTGTAGAAGCAAGACAGATCCACTGACTCACCCAGAATTGAGGCCAAAGTTGGATGTGTTGGTCTGAAGCAGCAAAAGGAGAGAGTCCCAAGTGTACCTGGTTCAGCAGGTCTGGGAAGGGTGGCTGGGAGCCAATCAACCCAAGAGAGGGGATTGTCCAGCAGTCTGGCCAAGACCCTTCCCAAGTTTTGGCACCATAATGAAAGAAAGTGAGCCGAGATGACAGGTACCAATCAAGTTTTATTAAAGGAAAAGAATCTGCCAGGCTGCACTCAAAGTGGATGGCAGCCCATGGCTGCCCTCAAAGTGGAGGACAGCAACAGGTGTGGGGGTGGTAGAGCTTATATAGTGTGCCAAGGGCTGGCTGATACCATCAAGGAGAGGCATTATGCTAATGTGGAAACTATGCAACCAGGGTAGAGAACTGCACCCTTGCAGAAGCAAAAGTTTTCTGTTTAAGTCACAAGGCTTATCATAAAGGGAAGGTTTATGGTGGGTTTGGTGCTGGAGTGGAAGACAAGGCTGGAGGCTATTTTGTGCTTATTGTGTACACAATGGCACTGGTCACGTCCAAGATCCATCAAACTCAAAGTTGTCAGAAACCTGTAACTGTCAGTTTTTTCCATGAATTTTTTTTGAAGACGTAACACTTTAAAATTATAAATGAACCAAGATTATGACTGATAGCATTTATATCAAGACATAGATTTCTAAAAACCTTACACAATTTTGGAACACATATTATTAACATCTCAGTGTAACACAAAGGTCAAACATTATTTCTTGTTTTGACAATGCTTCCCATATAGTCTAATTTATCAAATAAACCAATTGGTTTTGATACATCTCTTTTATATATATCCTTTAAGAAGCTTCAGGGCCCTTGGAACCTTTCAAAGTTAGTTCAAGTCAAAAGTTTGAGTCTTCAGAACTTGGTTTTAGAAAGTTTGTCAAAAACAAAGGCTTAAAACACTAAGTTAAATAAGATCACAAATCACTATAAGATAAAACCAAAGTGACAAAGGATTTCAAAGGCTGAGAGCACAAGAAATTGTCTTGAAAAAAACATGGAATAAATTTCCTAGGCCTTTTATCTAAAAGATTTAAAGAAATCTCTTACAATTTATCTATTAAGAGCAGTTAAATGCTTTCAGGAAATCTAATTTTTCCAATGTAGGAGAGCAAACTCTAACCTTGCACCAGAGTACTTTTGATAATAATGCTTAATTTTTAGAATAACATATATAATCTGCTTTTTAATTTTTCTAATTCCTTTCATAAATTTACCCTTTACAAACCATTATCATGACTTACTCAGACTTTGTTTTTGTCCTATACTTTGTACTTCCTAAATAGCCAGTCGTTTTACTCTAGGACAAAAATACACTGATGCTTTCTCACACAAAAACTATTTTCTTTCCTTTTTAGCCTTTCTAACCACAACTACATCTTCCATACATATCCATAGCTTTTTTCATATCTCCTCTTCTCCTACGTACTTATTTTCTTATCAATGTTAAATTGGTCTCATTTGTCAAAGAATTGTATTCGAAATGATCTTTTTGGTTCTGGCTGGGCTCACAATTTTAACATTAAAAGCCTCTAGCAAAGACAAATGTAATCCTGTTTGATTAGTAAACCAAGGCAAAGATGTAAGCTGATAATTCTGAAAACATTTTTCATAGAGATATGATTTTAAACCTTTTATCCCCCCTTTTATTTCTTTAGCAGTCTTCTGTTTTAACGTTTGCAGAACTCTGTGCACAGATAGATACATTTTGTCCAGAGATGTAACCAATTGTAATTTTGTAGATCAATTTCTGTTTCTCAGACTTGCCTAGAGAAACTCAGTGAGGGGAGAAAAGATTATTTATCTATTTTTATTTTTGGTCACCAGAATTTAAATAACCAAAAGGCACAAACTTAGTTGTTCAAGCCCAGGCATACAGACCTTTTCCAAACATACAGAATGTTAGCTTTTTCATCCTTGAGTCATTTCTCACACCCAAATGGTACTTTTTAAACAAACAGCATAAAAAGAGTACGCTGAGAAGATGATTGAAAAGGGATACAGCAGGCAGAAAAGCAAGGAAGAATACAATGCACACAATGTTCAGCATAAATAGGGAGTGACGCGTGTGGTGAAGGAAAACAGAAAGGCGAGGGTCGCCTGTTAAGTCTCCACTAGTTTGGCTGCTGCAGTTACTCCTTTTAAACCATTAGGCTATGTTTTAGCTACTGCGTTCTATTGCAGGCTATAAGGTGATATTGTTTCAGTCACTGCAGGAAATATTCTAAACAAACCCTGCCAGAAAATGGCTCTTTTTATTTTATTTATTTATTTATTTATTTTGCCTGTAAGACTGTGTGATGGGAGCATGCAGCCTAATTTGCAGTATATTCTTTATCTATCTCAGTTGTCTGATGCAAAGTGGCAAGTTTTGTGTTCCAGTGACAGAGTGATCATCAGTTCTGCCGTGGGTCATGTGGTGTTACCCCAAGACAGGTAGTGGTTACCTGAGATGGGGAGCTGGGTTCAGTTTGTAAAGGAAGTATCTGTAAAATAGCGCAGGAGTGACAGAGAGAGAGCTTGTTGCATAAATAAAAGAAAGCCTGGACATAGGAATTTCAGACCATTTTCCATTGCAATTGAGTTTTTTCTCTAGACTGTGGAGAATTTGGAAATCTAAAACACCATTTTCTAGCCAACAGCCGTCATTATCCAATTTTTATTGAGGCCATGCAGTATTACAAAAAAAGATAAGCCTCTTTGGGTGAAGTGTAAGACCCAAAGTCTTTAAGTTATGGAGGAAACATCCCAGAGGGGAGTCTTGCAGAGGATAAAAAATTTGATTGCTCATAGTTTTAGGTAAGGGAGAAGAGTTTTACTTCCTAAGATCCCAAAAAGTGAGACAGGCATCCCCACAACACATTAGGGACCTGAGAAGTGAGTGAGAGACTTGGTCACCTGGTGATCAATATGGAGCCAATGACCTGGCTGGGAGTTTTGTGAGTGTGGGACAGTCTTGGGCTGTTAGTTGTCAGAGGACTGCAAGTTGAGAGGAAAAATAGAACTTGACTCACCTAGAAAGTGATTGATGTCTGGTGTTGCATTTAGAGGCCACAATGGAGAGGTGGGTCTGTGCAAACACTGGGCTTGGATTCCCAGTTGAGGAAAAGGGAGTGAGAGAGTGAAGAGATGGTTTGAAGATAGACAGGGCTGGGGATGAAGGACTGCTCAGGATCTGGGAGTAAGCCCAGGAGGAGCTGCCACTGCCCACTGCTTCCCAGGTTGCAAGAAAGAGTCCTATGCCAGAGTCCCACATCCAACCCTGGGGGGGAGGTAGATAAGGGAATAGAGAGAAAATCTCACCAGGTTTGGAAGCCTGGGGTGATGAGAGCCAACAATCCTGGGCCCCACATTGGGCACCAAATATTTTGGGTCAGCAAGACAAACAGAATAAAAGACTCCGAGTCAAATGTTATCAAGCAAGGGAGTTTACTCCAATGAACATGAAGGGGAAACTGAAAGATCAGTATTCTGCCCTCATACTGACTAGCAGAGGCTTTGTAGGGTTTGTCTGGGAGGGGTTTGGGCAGCTATTCTGCGCACTCAGCATTCCATAATGGCTTTGCATGTTTTTTGTTTGTTTGTGTTGTTTTGTTTTTGTTTTGTTTTGCTTTGCTTTGCTTTGTACAAGATGTTTTTATTGGAATGCACCAGCCTGAGAAAAAGGGAGGAGGAAGGGGGACAGATGTCCTTATCAGTACCAGATGTCCTTATTGAAATGTACCAGCCTCGACGGGAAGGGAGGGGGCCAGTATGAAGGAGTAGCAGATGTTCTTATGTTAAGTTGACTGTGAGGCCTTATAATCTGGATGCTTTTTATTTATTTTGCTTGCCTGATTGCCCTGGATAGACTCCCCAGTACAATATTGAATAAAAGTGGTGAGCATGGACATCCTTGGCTTGCTCCTGATTTCAGGAGGAGAGCATCCAGTCTTTCACCAGTGAGTGTGATGTCAGCTGTGTGTTTCTTTAGATGCTCCTTATTATCTTGGGAGAATTCACATCTAATTCTAGTTGACTGATTTATGATTAATAGTATCCCACATTTCTGTGAAGCTTTGTTCATGTTTCTTTATTCTTTTCTCTCTGTGTTGTTCGGATTGCATGATCTGTACCAATTTATCTTAAAGTTTGCTAATTCTTTGTTCTGCCAGTTCATATTTACTATTCATCTCCTCTAATAAATTTCACACTTCAGTTATTGTATTTTTCAATTCCACAATTTGACATTGTTTAATGACTTTATGGATATTTTCTATTTGAAGACATATCATCTTCATGGTTTACTTATTTAATCATGGTTTCCTTTAGTTCTTTGAGAATATTCATCAGGGCTTCTTTGAATGTTTAGTTAAATCTGACATCTGATCACTGTCATGGGAAGTTTCTGTTGCCTGCTTATTTTCTACTGTATTTACTTCCTGTGTCTTTGCAGTCTTTAAATTTATGTTGAAAACTGGACATTTTAGATTGTATGTTGTATCCACTCTGTGTACTGATTCCCCTCCCCCACCACATCCCAAGCTTATTGTTATTTGCTTATTTGTTTAGTGACTGACTTGATTCTTTTATTCTTTGAATTAATTTATTTTTTGGCAATTAAAATCATATACAATCATGGGGTACATAATGATGTTATGATATATGTATACAGTGTGGAATGATTGAATTAAGGTAATTAACATGTTTATCACATTAAAAAATATTATTAATTTCTCTGAACTGCAACTTTGTGCCCTTGAATCAACATCTCCCCATTCTCCCCCTTCCCCAGCTTCTAGTAAACACCATTCTATTCCTTGCTTCTATGGGATCAATTGTTTTAGATTCCACATGTAAGTGAGACCATGTGGTATTTATCTTGCTGTTCCTGGATTATTTATCTTAGCATAATGTCTTCCAATTTCATCCATGCTGTTGCAAATGACAGGATTTTCCTTTTTAATGGCTGAATAGAATTCCATTACATATATGTATACACATATATACACATACATATATGTACACACACACATTTTCTTAATCCATTTATTCATTGATGCACCCTTAGGTTGATACCATTTCTTGGCTATTGTTAATAATGTTGCAATAAATATGGGAGTTCAGATGTCCCTTTGACATACTGATTAAAGTCTTTACGATATATACCCATAAATGAGATAGCTAGACCATGTGGTAACTCTATTTTCACTTTTTGAGGACTCCATAGCATTTCCCATAATGGCTATACTGATTTACATTCCCAAAGTGTACAAGAATTTTTTTCTCCACATCCTTGACAACACTTACCTTTCATTGTTCTGATACTAGCCGTTCTGACAGGTGTGAGATGATATCTCACTGTGGTTTTGTTTTGCATTTCCCTAATGATTAGTAATGTTGAGCATTTTTACTTGTATCTGTTCATCATTTGTGTGCCTTCTTTTGAGAAATGTGTATTCAGGTGCTCTGCCCATATTTTAACATTTTTTTTTTTTTTTGGTTTTTGCTATCAAGTTTTTTGGGTTCCTTATATTTTGAATGTCAACCCCTTTTCAGATATATAGCTCGCCGGTATCTTCTTCACATGTGTCTCACTCTGTTCATCGTTTACTTTGCTGTGCAGAAGCCTTTTAGTCTGATGTAACCCCATTTGTCTATTTTTACTTTTGTTGCCTGAGCTTTTGGGGTTTCACCTGACCGGACCATTTTCACGGAGTCTGTTTCACCCTGCACTGTTAGGCCTCTGCTGTTCTTCTCCGGGGTGCAGCCATTGCTGTGCCCAGAGTCACCTCGGATGACAGAGTCTGTGGCAGGGCTCATTTCGTCTCATGCCTGACCACATCCAGCTGTCAAGTGCTACTAGCGGTGGGCTGGTTGCTCTATTGCTTTCATCAATGCCATGGGGCATGAAATACTTGTTGAATTTTTGTTCTTGATGGTAAAATTGTGGAAAACATACAATTTGCATTTTACACTAATTTTTTTCATTGTACATTTTTATGGGTACAGTTTGTTGTTTTGATACGTGTATACATTTTATAATGATCCAATCAGAATAGTTAGATTTTATTAGCTAAACATTTCTTTTCAAAAGTATTGAAATTTTACTGCACAGGCCCACATCATACATCTGCCTTTTAAGACCTGGGGTTATATCAGCTCCAATGAAACAATGTTAATTCAGATCAAAATGGGCCTTTAATAAAGATATAATGAGTAGAACAAAAAGCATACTCACACCACACTATGATATACTCATATCAGCGTTATCCAGCCTTATCTAGTAAAAGCTGGATACTATATATATAAAGTCATCTTCACACACACAAAGTGCACATGCATGATTACTCAACTGCACTTTGCAACATGCACACCCTTGAGTTGCCTTAAAACTGCTGAGAACCTGATACTGCCTGTAAAGTAGAGCTTTGAAAAGAAACTAGGGAAGAGTGAAGTGGGGGGAGCAGTTCTCCAAGCAGCCCGGTGGTCCTGGTTAGTGCTGCTGATGCTGAGCTCTGATACCCAAATCACTACCCACATCAGTGAGGGAATGCAGAAAAGGCAGATCTGGATAAAGGATGGCAGCAGTAGATCCCTCGTCCACTCTGGGACATCCATATTCCCTTGCTGCTGTCTCAACCTCTGTCCCCACCAACAAACACACCACATTTGGGGACTGCATCCTCCCAAGCTTGTCTGCTACTCCCCATTCAAGAGGTCATGCTCTCCTAATCCTGGAGTCTCTGTAGGGCCAGTCCGATATCTTGGTGAGGTGTGACATGATGTTTCTCCCAATATGGTCTCACCTTTCTTTCCCTCCCCCCCCCCCCCCCCCCCCCCCCCCTCCACCCAC
>NW_007744163.1:16627-17240 GCF_000696425.1 Galeopterus variegatus
GTGCAGGCTGCACCCACAACAACCATAGTCTACTCGAATTCCCTTTTCTTATGTCTCATAAACTGTTTACTTCATGTTCTCTGTGTTTGGTATTTTGGAAGCTTACCATGAATATTAGTTGGAATGTTGGACTCAAATTTCTGAAACCACGTCAAGTTGTTTCAACATTTTCGCTCCCACACCAGGCAATTTAAGGAGAAATTCTGACTTCAGAAAAAGTTTGATTCAAAGATTCAAGGACGAGTTACACTGAAATCTTCACCTTTTTGTTCTCTCTCCTTTACC
Organism: Galeopterus variegatus; assembly: GCF_000696425.1. Lineage (NCBI taxonomy): Eukaryota > Metazoa > Chordata > Mammalia > Dermoptera > Cynocephalidae > Galeopterus > Galeopterus variegatus. Next base: position 16,913 of record NW_007744163.1, read on the forward strand.
TTGATTTTATTTTTGTCACTTGTCTTATGTGTAACCAGTGGGAATCATGGTCATCTCTACAGGCTTGAGTAGCAAATTATCCTCCCCAATACACCTCCTTCTTGTCCTGTTGTTCCAGCAAAATCCCAAGTCGCATGCCCTCCTGTGAATCTGTTGCTGAGGGCAGAGGTTTGGACCATGCTGGATCACACACTATCCTGCCTCCCAGTGAAACAGCTTGGTCTGCAATGGGTGAGAGATAGCTCATCAGTCATTCCAGAGCCCAAAACAGGATGCCACCTAACCATGATGCGTTCTTTGTATACTTTAGAAATAAGGTGAGAAGATG
>NW_007744164.1:0-873 GCF_000696425.1 Galeopterus variegatus
TTTTTTTGCATAATTTGCATCATTTTAGATTGTTGACTTGTTTTATTACCCTCAAAATGGTCTATTTTGGTAAATATTCTTCATGTAAACAAAAAGAGTGTATATTCTGCTTCTTTTGGTTGAAATGTTCTATGAAAGTTTATTAGATCAAATAGTTTGGCATTTTTGTTCAAGTTTTCTGTGTGATTGGTGATTTTCTACCTGCTAATTTTATCAATTATTTTAAGAGAGGCAGTAGAATTTATTTATTCCTATTTATCTCTGCAGTTCTATCAGTTTATGCTTCTCGTATTTTGAAGCCCTGTTGTTAGTCACATAAACATTTTGGATGTGAAGTCTGCTTAAAGAATTGATCATTTTATTGTTATGAAATAGCTCTTTTATACCTGGCAGTATTCTTTGCTTATGAACATATTTGATCTGGTATCAGTATAGTCATCCTAGACTTTCTAAATTAGCATTTGCATGATATATATTCATATTTTTAGTTCTTTTATTTTACCTATTTGTGTCTTTATACTTAGTATAATCATATTAATATATTTAATATATATTTATATATTTTACAGACAGTATATAATCTTTTACATCCAACCTGAGTATTTCTTCTTTTTAATTAGGTTGTTTTTGTCACATATATTTATTATTAATATGGTTGGGTTCAAATTGACCATATTGGTATTTGCTTTCTATTTTTTCTTCTGTTTCTTGTTTTTCTTTTCTCTCTTTTCTGCCTTCTTTTGGATTAACTGATTTTTTTTAAGATTTTATCTTTTTTATTTTTATTTTTTATTTTTATTTTTATTTTTTGTTTTGTCTTTTTCCATGTCCGGCAACGGTTTGCAACCCTCAGTGTTGCCCCCGTACCGGACC
>NW_007744164.1:2815-3890 GCF_000696425.1 Galeopterus variegatus
TAAAATAGATATTTATTGATAAACAATATAACGTTAAATTCTGTATTTTTTGGACTTTATGTAAATGCTGTCTTTAGTAAGCACTGGCTATATTATTCCAAAATAGCAGATTAACTCCCATATCTTATCTTTAACATTACAAGGGTTTGTGCTATGTGATCAACCAGGAAGGTGGCAGAGTTCTCAAATTACCAGAGATTTCATCATTGGGAACATCACTGCCAAGTGGGAGGAAAAGGAGCACGTGAAGAACTTCTTCCCATGCTGCTGTGTTTTGGGCCATAAGTGATACCCATTATTTCTTCTCGTGCTCCTAACCAGAACCACTGCACTTTCTAAATGCAAATACAGGGAAGCAGGTGCAATATTTGGAGGCCATTAATCTCCTGCATGTTGAGATTCATTAATTTTGATGTCAGAAGTTGTATTTCATGAATTCATACTACTGTACATTATTCTCTTTAGTGACTATACCACAGTGTATTTATCNACCATCAATGTTGTCAGAGTATTCTTCATCTTGGACCTTGTTTTAATCTATGAAAGTTATTTTTTTTTTTTAAATTTTCATCTCTACCCAACCTCTGTTTCACTCTAGCTTCTTGTACATTTAGGACATAGTCATAGGAACTATTTCATTCTCCTTGTTTACTAATTCCATTACCTGTGTCATTTTCTGGGGCACTTTCAGTTGATGGATCTTTCCTCTCATCATGATTTGTATTTCTCTGCTTATTTGTTTGCCTGGTAATTTCAAATTTAATGGCAGACATTATAAATTCTGTTGTGTCTGGGATAGCTTTTTATTCCTATAAATATTGGTAAGCTTTGTTCTGGAAAGAGTTTGATGCTTTTGAGTCTTGCTTTTAACCTTTATTAAGAGGGACTAGAACAGTGGCTCGTCTGTGGCTAATTTCTCCCCACTACTAAAACAAAACTTTACTGAGTACTCTTCCCAATTCCCTGTGGATTTTGAGTTTCTCTACTCGGGCTGGTGCGAATGGACCAATGTTAGCTCCAGGGGGTGTTTCCTTTGGTCCCTTTAGGTTTTTTTTTTTTTTTTTTTTTTTTTTTT
>NW_007744164.1:4801-5344 GCF_000696425.1 Galeopterus variegatus
TTTTTTTTTTTTTTTTTTTTTTTTTTTTTACCCTGGCCTTGAGACATTTCCTCACATGCATGTTCTGATTAGTGTTCAGCCGAGGATTCCAGGAAGACTCTTCAGAGATCTCTGAAGTTCTCTCTGCAGACTATATCTCCAATCCAATATACTGTCCTGTGAATTACAAAACCCTACTAAGGTCTCAACAAACTCCCACCTTCGTTTCTTCAACTCAGAGTGACTACGTGGCTTTGTCTGTATTCATCTTACCTGTGCCACAGCATAGAAACTCACCATAGGCTGCAAGTGGGAGCATTTGTGGGGCTCAATGTGTTTGGTTCCCTTCTTTTAGAGATACTGCCCTTTATGGCCTGGTGTGCAATGTCTTAAAAACTGTTGGTTCAAATATATTTTCCAGTTTTTAGCTGTTTTAGGTAAGAGGGTAAACCCGTTCCTGTTATTCCATCTTGGCCCAGAAGTCCCTTTGTTTGTTGATTTTTTAAAATAGATATTTATTGATAAACAATATAACGTTAAATTCTGTATTTTTTGGACTTTATG